>NC_057806.1:629312060-629357091 GCF_018294505.1 Triticum aestivum
TGGGGAGAGGGAGGCGTCGGTGGTGTGGTGTGGACGGGGCGGCGTCGAGGGCGGCGGGGCGGCGGCGTCGGGAGAGGAGAGGGGAAGGGGATCGCGGGCGAGGGCGAGGGAGAGAGAGGGGATCGATACGAAGTAGGGGCGGAGTAAAAAAAGGAATAAAAATAATAATAAAAAACAACATTAGTGGCGCACTCTCTGGAAGGTGCGCCATTACTAGTTACAACTAGTAATGGCGCACTGCCCGCGGATGCGCCATTAGTATGTTTGGACAGGCGCACTAGTTAATTTTTTTTGATACTAATGGCACACTGTCAGCCAGGTGCGCCATTAGTAGTTTCAACTCTAATGGCGCATCAGAGGGTGGTGTGCCATTAGTATATACTAATGGCGCACCACTTGTCTGGTGCGCCATTAGTGTCAATCCCATCTATAGCCCTTTTTCTAGTAGTGTCAGGGCGAGTGTGGCCACCATGCGGCCTCAAGAGCACTCATAGCCAAAGCCTTCCGCTACGGTTTTTTCTAGCCGACTGCTCCCGAAGACGCCAAAGAACTAGTTCGGAAATGTAAAGGGTGTCAGATGTTCCGCTCCAAGCCACACCAGCCGGCCTCTGCGCTCAAGACCATCTTAATCGCCTGGACCTTTGCCGTCTGGGGCATGGATATGGTGGGCCCATTCAAGACAGCACGCGGGGGCTTGACCCATCTGCTCGTCGCAGTGGACAAGTTCACCAAGTGGATAGAAGCAAAACCAATCAAGAAGTTGAATGGGCCGAGTGTTGTGACCTTCATCTCAGACATCACAATCCGGTATGGCATACTGCACAACATCATCACCGACAACGACAAAATCTTTTCCAAAGGTGCCTTGGCCCGTTTCTACGCGATGCAGGGCATCCGACTGGACTTAGCGTCCGTTGCCCATCCGCAGTCAAACGGCCAGGTAGAGTGAGCAAATGGCCTCGTCCTGTCCGGCATCAAGCGCCGACTGGTCGAGCCTCTGGAGCATTCGGCCGGCTGCTGGCTCGATGAGCTGCCGGCCGTCCTCTGGAGTCTGCGCACAACCCCGAACAAGTCAACTGGCATCACTCCCTTCTTCCTCGTCTACGGTGCCAAAGCCATCATCCCGACGGACATAGAGTACGACTCCCCAAGTGTCACCATGTACACCAAAGAGGAGGCAAGAGAAGCACGAGAAGACGGCGTCGATGTGCTGGAAGAGGGCCGACTGTTAGCACTCAGCCGGTCTGCCATCTACCAGCAGAGCCTGCGTTGGTACTACAACCGGAAGGTCAAGCCAAGATCCTTCCAAGAGGGCGACCTTGTGCTCCGGCTGATCCAGAGAACAGTCGACCAGCACAAGCTCTCGACAGCTTGGGAAGGCCCCTTCATCATTAGCAAGGTGTTGGGCAATGACTCCTACTACCTCATCGACGCTCAGAAGCCTCGAGCACGCAAGAGAGACGACTCCGGCAATGAGATGGAGCGACCGTGGAACGCGAACCTCCTCCGAAGATTTTACAGTTAAATGCAGTATGTACAACACAACTTTTATATTAACGTACTAATACTCCGGGACCCCCGAGAAGATCTCAGGGACTGCCCTTTTCCGTCTGTATGATAAGTATTGCACCCATCTTTCGGTGTTGTTTTATTTATCCATCTGGCACTGGGTTCGACTAGTCGGCCCGAGGACTCGCCGCCTTGTACTATGTGAATGTTTCCTGCAGCTGGACAAGTAATGCGTGGCACCTAAGCTTACTCCTACCAAAGCCGCAGCTCACAGAGCTACTGACTGGTGGGCGGGAGTTAAAAGCTGAAAGGGTGCCCGCATGAAAAATGGCTAAGGACCCAAGGCATCCACATAGTTCAAGCCGGCTCCCAGCCTTGTCGACCGACTGCTAAGCAGCCGGCCGGCCGGCTTCTACCCTACTTGCTGAACACTCGAGTCGGCTAAGTAATTGCCTTCCCAAGTGGCTAAGTGCTTGACCTAGCCACAGCACGTAGAGCGGCTGTTCGAGGTGGCAAGACGGCACCTTGGGAAGGCAGCAAAGGAAAAAGCCAAAGGAGTCGAACGCAAGGAAAGATAGAAGTTAGCAAACTTATATACACATCAAAGGCCCTTGGCCGGCATTCAACAAGTTTGAAATACACCCCACGGGTGGAATTGTGCAAAATTAAACAAGTTCATCAAGACTGTTGAGCAGATAAGACAAAAGGTAAACTACGCGGCCTAAGGAGCAGCAGACGGGTTCGGCGGGTCGGAGGAGTCGGCGGTGCCGGCTGGTGGAGCGGCCGGTTGGTCAACTCCTGCTTGGTCGGCTCCAGTGGCAGTCGGCTCATCCGAGCGCGGCTTGTTGCTGGAGGTGCGGTCGAGCTGGGGTTGGCCGTCTGCTCCAGCCGCTGGCGCCTCTCCTTCGCCTTCCTCCCTCTCCTCGTCTTCGTCCTCGCTGGTGGAGTCGATCACCTCCGCCGAGTCCTCACCGTCCTCCAGGTTCATCCCGAACCAGTCGGGTGGCACCACGGCGCCATTCTCAGCCCGCTTCGGGACGAAGACACTGGTGTCAGTGTACTCGGTGATGGCCGCTGCACGCTTGACGAGGGCGTCCTCCGCAGCCGCCAGCTCCCCCGGAGCCTCTGCCTGAAGCGTGGCCAACTGAGCTAAGCTTAGCCCAAGATACCACGCCTTGACGAACTCCAAGGCCCGGCGAGCTCCTGCCCGGGCCGAAGAGCCCTTCCAAGCCTCTAGATGGCCAGCCGCCACCTCCAGCCAGTCGCCAGTCCGACTGGGCGTGCGTGGGGCCAGCATGTCTGGCCACAGGGCGGCAATCGCCTGGGCCCCGGCGCGCTGAATGCGGCGCAACATCTGATGACCCGGGAGAAGGCGGGCCTGGATGCTGAGGATCTGCTCGTTGAGGGTCCGAGGAGTATCAGCGGCGATATCTGCACCCTCTGCCCTCCGCCTTTCACGGCTGGCCTCGATGGCCAGGTTGGCAGCATGGGAGTGACTAGGGAAGAAGTCTGCCCAAAACAAAAAAAATAAAAATAAAGTCAGAAACAAGAACGGGCTTGGTTGGCAGCCGGCAGCCCAGAGAAGGAAAAAGAGAAAAGCTCACCATCGACGATGTCCTCGACTTCATGGAAGCCGGAGGTCATCACCCACTCCCTGTCGGTCCAGGCAGCGCGCTCTGACGCGAACTCGGCGAGAAGGTCGGTCTCCTTGTCCTCCGCCTCCTTCTTGGCCTTCTTGAGGAGCTCCACCTGCTCTGCCATCTGTGTGACCAGCCGGTCACGCTCCTCAGCCAGCTTGCCGCACTCAGCTTCCTTGGCGTGAAGTGCGGTGCAGGCCTCGCCCAGCTGCTGCTGCAAGGCAGCGTTGGCTTCTGTAGAAAATAGAAGAAGAGAGTGTCAGTGGCCAACGCAGAAGAAAAAGAAAAGTCGTCGGGGAGATCCGGCCCGACTGCTCAGCAGTCGGCCCGAATCTCGGGGACTACAGCCCGCGGGCGCGCCAGCGGGCCCCAGCGAAGAAAGAAAACATCAAAGAGTCAAGAAGAAAAGAGAGAGCAGTTGTCGGAAGATCTGGCCCGACTGCTCAAAAGTCGGCCTGAATCTCGGGGACTAAAGCCCGCGGGTGCGCCAGCGCGCCCCCGCGAAGAAGAAGTTGTCAGGACCCCGACTCGATGTCACATCGATCTAGCCTGTAACACCTCATATCCCTTTGCGGCCTCACGCACGGTATCCCCACGGGTGTCGTCTTACCTTTGCCCGGGACCGTTTGCGCCTTTTGGCTCACGTATATGATAGTGTCGCTAGCATCCATATGATAAGGAGCCCGGGCTGACATGACTAGTCGTAAACCCAAAGTGGCACAGACTTACAGGGACAGGCATCCATGACCCAGCTTCGAACGTGTCGGTCATCAGCAAGTGGGTCCGGGCTGTAGCACTGGGCTAGCAGGACTCCGGTAAACCGGGCTGTAGCGGGCTAACAGAACTCCGGTACTCAATGCGTGACATTTCCCCGAAGGGACAGACACAGGAACGAAGAAGGACACATGCCGGCCACCCTAAGTGTTCCAGAGCAGTAGCAAGCTACCATGGCTCAGTGGTAACACTAGGAGACATTTCCCGGTAAGAGAGGCTACTAAAGATAAACAACTAGGTAGTCAGATCCCACACATACCAAGCATTTCAATCATACACACAATATGCTCGATATGTGCAAATACAACAAGGCATCACAACATGACTCTACGACACAAGTACTTTATTTAAGGCTCAGAGAGCCATACATAACATACACATAGGTACGGGTCACACGACCCGGCATTCAATTCCTACAGTCATACAACCAGCAGCGGAAGTAACTTGTCTGAGTACAGACAACTAGTAAAATAAAAGAGGCTTGGAAAGCCTAGCTATACTACGTGGTCCTTCACAAGCTCAGGATCACCACCTGGGCCTTAGCCTACTCATTGATGTCAACGTCTACGAAGAACCCATCAGAAGGGGTTGCAGCGTCTTCTGTAAAAATGTAAATTATAGCAACATGAGTACAAAGGTACTCAGCAAGACTTACATCAGATCCTACATACATGCACATTATCAAGAAGGGTTGGTGGAGTTGTTGCAGCAAGCCAGCTTTGACTCTTGGCTAGACTATCCTACGAGACTCCAACTTGAAATGGTTTTGCGCACACGAGTCCACTACTCACCACTTCAATACACTACTGAGGATCCACCTTCGTCTCCCTACGGAGGAGCCATCCTCGGCACTCACACTTATCTTGAGGCTTTTAGTAGTTTCCATTTACTTGTCTATGAACTGTATAGGCAACCAAGTAGTCCTTTACCACGGACGCGGCTATTCGAATAGATCATGTTAACCCTGCAGGGGTGTACTTCTTCATACATGTTTCCACCACTTAGCGTCTGCACACGACATGTGCTCGGCAGACTTCAAGCGAAAGCCGACGTGGGTGTAGACCACGACCTACCTAAACACCTAAGTCTCTAGTCCAGGTTTATCGCCTATTCGGGTTCCATCCATGAGGAGATCCGGCCGAGGTTTCGCTCACAGCCCCAAACGATGTGAACAGGGTTCCCGAGATACCTAACGGGTATTCGGTACACCGTGCCACGTACCTACCGCATCACAGCCCACCCCTACGGTCAGCGCTGTCCACGGCCTCCAGTAGGCTACAAACACCAGAAACTACTTGCAACTCCTGGACAGAGAACTAGGGTGGATAAGAAGTCGAGCGGGGTCATATTTCAGGGCCCAATGCATGGTAGTAGCTGTATCTTAAATCACACATACAGATCTCAGTGCTTAAGGTCGGTTTCAATGAAACAACCCACCATGTACTCCTACATGGCCTCTCATCGATACCTTTACCAAATCGTGTTCACCACACCACTCTCATTACCGACATAATTATTTCACTCTAGCCCATCACCCAGATGAACCAGACCTGACACGACTCTAAGCATAGCAGGCATAGCAAGGTAGGAACAACACATACATATGGCTCAATCAACTCCTACACATGCTAGTGGGTTTCATCTAGTTACTGTGGCAATGACAGGTCATGCAGAGGAAGTGGGTTCAACTACCGTAGCACACAGCAGTTTGAAACGCATTGTCTTAATGCAGTAAAAGTGAGCAGGAGCGAGAACATGGGATTGTATCGATATGATCAAATGGTTGGTTGCTTGCCTGATGGTTCGATGCACTGATACGGTTCTTCCTTAGGGTAATCACGGTACTCCTCGGAGGCAGAACCTGCCGCAAAGAACACCGATACACAACCATCACCAAATAATGTGCAACAATATGATGCATGCACGAAACATGGCAATATGAGTGTGTTGGGCTAATGCAACTAAGACCAGAATGGTTTGAACCAATTTGAATCAAAGATTCAAATTTCAAACTCATACATGGCCCTTTAAAGTGTTTTTCCTTGTTCTGCATTAAACATCAAGTTAACTTGTTTAATCATGCATGAAAATAGTACAGATGGATAGATTGGATTTTTCTGATCATTTTTCATATATAACTTGTCTGATTTGGAGTTACAGATTAAAAGTTATGAATTTATGAAGTTTAAACTATATTCTGGAATTTCCTATATTAAATTAAATCCAGAAATTAATTTATTGCATCAGCCTGACGTCAGTGTGACATCAGCAGGTCAACGGGACACGGTCCGGGTCAAACCTGACAGTGGGTCCCGCGTGTCAGTGTGATTAGATTAGTTAAAGTTTAATTAAAACTAAACCTATTTAATTAACAGGGCGGGCCCCACCTGTCATTGACTCAGGAGAGTCAACCAGGGCCCACCCATGGTCAAACCCGGGTCGGCTGCACCGGCGTTTAGCCGCCGGCGAGCCCGACGCGGCGGCGGAAGTGGTTTTGGCCGTTCCGGCCACCAAATGGGTCGCGGAGGCCATCAGAGTGGAGCTGAGGACGAGCCGCAACTCTTGGTGGAGTCCGTTGGGGTCGGGGTGGCCGGAGTTGGCGCCAGCGACAACTTTGGCGGCCACCGGAGTTCGGCCGAGGACGAACTTGACGCTAGAGGGGTCGGTGAGGTGCGGGGAGTAGCTGGTTAGGTGCTACGTGACATGGTGAACATGATGGACACCAGTTTGTGGCTGGAGGGTGACCGGGAGCACGTCGGCGACGAGCTCCGCGGCGGTGGGTGCGGTTGAGCTCCGGGAAGTCGCTACACAGCTCGGGAGCAAGAAAAGAAGGGAGGGGAAGATGGCTAAGCTCACGGGGAGTTCGACGAAGCACTTGGTGCGGCCGGGGACGGGCCGGAGCGACGTCGGCGTTGAAGGGGATCTCCGGCGACGGCGGTTTGGTCGAGGTCGATGCGGTGGGCTCGGGCCTTGCGAGCGCTTGGGGCTCGGCTTGCTCGAAGGAGAGGAGGGTGGCGGAGCTCCTAGACACGGCGGCACGACGTGGGGTTGACGGAGGGCGTGGCTACGGCGAGGGGGTGGCGGCGATGGTGTCGGCCATGGCGGGGGAGCGCGAGAGAGAGGAGTTGGGGGAGAATGGAGGTGTCCTGGAGGTTCACGGCGCGGCGTGGAGCTCATCCATCCAGCCCTGAGGCGAGGAGGTGAAGCAGGGCGACGGCCAGCTGCGTGGCGCGCGTTGCGGTCGCCGTCGGGCACTTGCCTGCCTGCCTGGCCGGCAAGCAGCTCGCTGGAGCGGCGCTGGGCTGGGCCGGCAGGTGGGCCGGGTGCTGGCGCCAGGTAAGTTTTTCTATTTCTCCTGTTTTCTGTTTTTTTAATACTTCTACAACTTTGTTGAATTATTAAAAATAGTTAGGCAACTCCTAAAGTCACCAAACTACTCCTGGTCCATAGTTGGATTATTTCCAACATGAAACATTTTAGTTTGGAGATATTTGAGCATCTGGATATTTTATATAATTTTAAATGCCCAAATTCAAATATCTATGATTTAATTCAAAGACCCTAAGATGACCTAGGAAAATGTGCATCACTTTTGGCAGAGGTTCTGAACCAAGACAAAAATGATGGGCATTTTAGAAGGGCATTTCAGGTTCATTGAAAAAGGTTTTTAGTAAACCCTAGTTGGTTTCAGAGGGGGCTGGGGGTTCTGTCATCCCCATTTCAGGTTTCTGATAAAAGAATAAACATGATGCAACACTCTAATGCATGAACTAGCTAGGGTGTGACAACTCACCCCCACTCAAAAGAATCTCGTCCCGAGATTTGGGTTCCTCCGGAAAGAGGGCGGGATACTCGAGTCGAAGACGATCCTCCCTTTCCCAAGTTGCTTCATCCTCAGAATGGTGCGACCATTGAACTTTGAGAAACTTGATATTATGACGTCGAGTGGTACGCTCGGCCTGATTGAGGATACGAATGGGGTACTCTCGATACGTGAGATTATCTTGGAGGTCAAGCGTTTCGTGGTTCACTCCACGGATAGGATCCGAGAAGCAACGCCTGAGTTGAGAAACGTGGAAGACATCGTGGACTCTGGAGAGATGCGGAGGTAGTTCCAACTGGTAGGCAACTTCTCCTCGTTTAGCGAGAATACGAAAAGGTCCAATGTAACGGGGAGCCAATTTGCCTTTGATACCGAAACGATGGGTTCCCTTCAGAGGAGTAACCTGAAGGTAAGCCTTCTCGTCAACCTCGAACGTCATAGCCTTATGTTTTCGGTCATATTGACTCTTTTGACGAGATTGGGCTGTTTTCAAGTTTTCACGAACGATGCGAACTTGCTCTTCTGCTTCCTGAATCATATCCGGGCCAAAGAATTGTCTTTCCCCGGTTTCTGACCAGTTAAGGGGTGTTCGACCCCGTCGTCCATAGAGAACTTCAAAAGGGGCTTTACCCAAGCTAGATTGATAGCTGTTGTTGTAAGCAAATTCGGCAAATGGAAGGCATTTTCCCCACTCCATTCCGAATGAGATAACAGAGGCTCGAAGCATGTCTTCTAGAATCTGGTTGATGCGTTCTACTTGACCACTCGATTGAGGGTGGAAAGCGGTGCTAAAAGAAAGGCGGGTTCCCATAGCATTTTGGAAACTTTCCCAAAATCGAGAGGTGAAAAGACTTCCTCGATCCGAGTTAATTTCCAAAGGAACACCATGGAGAGACACGATTCGGGAGATGTATAAGTCTGCCAACTGACTAGCGGTTATACTCTCACGAACAGGTAAGAAATGGGCTACCTTGGAAAGACGATTGACAACTACGAAGATAGCATTATTCCCTCTCTTGGTCCTGGGAAAACCGGTAATGAAATCCATACCAATCTTATCCCATTTCCATTCAGGAATAGCTAGGGGTTGAAGGGTGCCAGTAGGCCGTTGATGCTCTGCTTTTACACGATGGCAGACGTCGCAATTAGCAATATACTGAGCAATTTCTCTCTTCATCCTAGTCCACTAGAACCTCTGGCGTAGGTCCTGATACATCTTAGTACTACCGGGATGAATGGTGAGAGGAGATTCATGAGCCTCCTTAAGGATCAACTGCCGTAGATGCTGGTTCTTGGGAACCACTAAACGGTTCTCAAAGTACACAACACCATGATCATTTGTGGAGAAACAACTAGCACCTCCGCTAGCAATGTTCTCCTTGATTTTAGATATTCCCTTATCTCGCTTTTGGGCAGCGATAATTTGATCCGTAAGAGTAGGTTTCGCCACCAAGGTGGAAAGAAATCCTTGAGGAACAATGTGAAGGTTAAGCTTCCGAAATTCCTCATGGAGAAGCGGTTGACTTTGTTGTAACATCAGGTTGTTACAATAAGATTTACGACTTAGCGCATCAGCCATGACGTTGGCTTTCCCTGGGGTGTAAGTTATTCCTAAGTCGAAATCTGTGATCAACTCGACCCAACGTCTTTGCCTGAGATTCAAATCCGGTTGGGTGAAGATGTACTTCAGACTTTGGTGATCAGTGAATATTTCGCAACGATTACCGAGGAGGTAATGTCGCCAGGTTTTAAGTGCATAGACTACATCTGGAAGCTCTAGATCATGAGTAGGATAGTTCTCCTCATGTGGGTGCAATTGCCGTGAAGCGTAAGCAATTACGTGTCGATCTTGCATGAGAATACAGCCTAGTCCTTGTCGCGAGGCATCGCAGTAGATAACAAAGTCCTTAGAGAAGTCTGGCGGTACCAGTACGGGAGCAGAAGTCAGGCGTCTTTTCAGTTCCTGAAAGCTGTGCTCACATTGTGGAGTCCATTCGAACTTTTTATCTTTCTTGAGGAGTTCGGTGAGAGGTTTAGCAACTTTGGAGAAGTTCTCGACAAAGCGACGACAATAGCTCGCTAGGCCAAGGAAACTCCGAACTTGCTTGACTGATTCAGGTGGAGTCCAATTAAGGACGGCTTTAACTCGCTCAGGGTTAACAGCAATACCTTTACGAGATATTACATGACCCAGATAGGTCACTTCTAACAACCAAAATTCACATTTAGAAATTTTGGCATAAAGGCGATGCTCTCGAAGTTTCTTCAACACTAGCCTTAGATGTTCGGCATGTTCTTCCTCGTTCTTGGAGTAGATGAGTATGTCATCGAGGTAAACCACGACGAATTTATCCAAATACTCCATGAAGATTGAGTTCATCAACCGAGAAAAGGTGGCTGGAGCGTTGGTTAAACCGAAGGACATGACGGTGTACTCGTATTGGCCATAACGAGTAACAAAGGCCGTTTTAGGAATGTCCCCGTTCCTGATTTTGATTTGATGGTAGCCCAACCTCAAATCCATTTTGGAGAAGACTGAGGATCCAGCGAGCTGATCATATAGGTCGTTGATCCTGGGGAGCGGATATTTGTTCTTGATTGTGACCAAATTGACAGGTCGATAATCTACAACCATCCGGTCCGTACCATCCTTCTTCTTGACGAAGAGGATGGGGCAAGCCCACGGAGATGAACTAGGTCGGATGAAACCCTTTTTCAAGGACTCATCGAGTTGTTTCTTAAGCTCAGCTAGTTCTAGTGGTGCCATCTTATAGGGTCTTCTAGCAATCGGGACGGTTCCTGGAATGAGGTCTATTACGAACTCCACATCCCTGTCAGGTGGAACACCTGGCAATTCCTCTGGGAAGACATCCGGGAAGTCACGGACTACCGGAACGTCCTCAAGGTCTGGCAAAGGGCTGGCGTTAAGAGAATATAACTGTCGCTTGGCTATTCGGGTCAAGACATTGACTATCTTCCCCGAAGGATGGGTGAGTTGAACAGTCCTAGAGAAGCAATCAATTTGGGCATGATAAGCTGACATCCAGTCCATACCCAAGATGATATTAATATCTGAAGATTTGAGGGCTATCAAAGATGCGAGAAAAACAAGTCTGTCGACTTGAATTTCATTTTCATGGCTTACTCTAGAAGTTTGCCATTTGGATCCCGGAGTTTGAATTACCATAGAGGTGGGCATCTCACAGAATGTGGTGTTATGCAGACGAGCATAGCCCTCAGATATAAATGAATGAGATGCTCCTGTATCGAAAAGAACAGATGCCGGGTGGCAATTAACAAGGAGCGTACCGAGAACGACGTTGGGATCCTCTTGAGCTTCTTCGGCAGAGATACAGTTGACATGGCCACGTGTAGCGGTGGCCGGCTTGGCGTGGAACACTTTCCCTGTCGGCTTGCCACGGCTAACAGCTTTAGCAGATTGGTTGGGGTTGGTTTGGGGACACTCGCGCATATAGTGGCCTGATTCCCCACACTTAAAGCAAGTCACGGAACTGGTACGTGGAGGAGCATTGTTGGTTGGACCACCATAGGGCTTGGCTGGTGCAAACTGTTGAACGGGGCGAGGCGCCTGGAAGGATGGCCTCGGTGTGAACCTGGGTGGCAGGGCAGTGTTAGGCACCCACACGCGGCGCTTCTGAGGACCAGCACCGGATGAGGAACCCACGTCACGGCCATGCTTGCGTGTTGCATCATAATCAGTCTGACCAGTCTCAGCACTGATGGCCTTGTTAACAAGCTTCTGAAAAGATGTGCACTCATGCAGACGGAGGTCGCGGCGAAGCTCAGGACTAAGTCCCTTACGGAACCTTGCTTGCTTCTTGGCATCAGTAGAAACTTCCTCAGTTGCATATCGTGCGAGGTTACCGAACTCCCTGCTGTAAGCATCCACAGAGAGTCGGCCTTGAGTGAAACTGCAAAATTCCTCACGTTTACGGTCCATGAGACCCTCCGGAATGTGATGTTCATAGAAAGCCTCGCTGAATTCAGCCCAAGTAGTGACATGGCCCGCTGGGCGCATAGCTCCATAATTCTCCCACCATAGACTGGCGGGGCCTTCAAGATGATATGCAGCAAAGGTGACCTTGTCAGCCTCAGCTACTAGCGTGGAATGCAGTTTGTGTGAAATACTGCGAAGCCAGTCATCAGCGTCGAGAGGCTCGACGGAGTGGTGGAACGTGGGTGGACGTAACTTGATGAAATCACTGAGTGACACCAAGTTATTTCTCTGATGGTGTGCGGTGTTCTGTTCAATACGCTCCAACAAACGGTTGGTCTCCCGCTTGTTTCTCTCGGCTTCCATCATAACCTCGGCTAGGGAAGGAGGATGAGGCAGATTTGCATTCCTGACTTCACTGCCTTCGGCCTGCTCTTGAGGAGCAGGGTTATTGCGCGTGTTGACCATCCTAGGTAAACAAGACAATGATTTAGTCAGAATGATAAGATTCCGACATAGGATACAGAATGTAAGGAATAACTCGGAATGCAAGATGATCATCTGTATGACATGGTAGATACAGAAACTGCTTCTTTTATTCCATCGTCATACACACCATACAAGATTTTAGTACAAGACCAAACAAGGTACTATTACGGTGAAAAGAAGATTACATCTCATCGGAGACATCCCAAGCTCCTATACATTATTTTTCTACACCTCTGGAAGGCGATACAAACTAGGTCATATCCCACGAGTCACGCAGGACGATAGACGACACAGCTAGTACGAACTAGTGATACTACCACTAACTCAGACCGATCCATAGTAGTCCTCGTAGAAGTCACCTCCATAGCCTGGAAGCTCAACATGATCATCCAGAAACAGACGATCTCGTGGAGCTTGTGGACCATAGGGGCTAGGATGAGGTCTTGGACCAACAGACGGTGGCCTGCGGGGACCGTGAGGTGGGGTGATGCCTCCTACATCACGCCAACCCATCACGTCTGGCAGAGCAGATCTCACAGGATAGAGATCGCGCATATCCGAATATCCAGCTTGCACAGCCGGTGCAAACCGAGTCAACGTGGCCCAATGGTCAGCACGGGTATTGAAAAGCTCTAGCCTCAAGGCCCGATTTTCACGGTCCTTATCCTCGAGCATCTCAGCAGTGGTGCGAGTCCGTGAATCCTCCTGAGTGGGGTCAGCATAGATAGCCTGGAGATACCCTTGTGCTCCCGGAAGTGATGCTGGCATATACCGGAAATCAGAGTCCCGAAATAGGCCCGACCTGACTCGCATGATGGTCATCATAGAGTAGGCGGCATCCTGCACGGCCATCTCAATAGTAACCCCTAGTCCATAGGAGCAGTGAAGGGGCTCGGTGGATCCAGGATAAGATGGAAATATCCTGACAGTGCAGAGATACTGGCTTTGATTAAAGTCTCGAAATTGCTCTTCGACCGTGTACTCAGGATACCAACGGTATCCAGCCTCAGTCATTACCCTGACCAACATGGCAGTATGGCCGGGTACATCTAGGCATCGAGTCAGGCGAACCACTTGATTGAGGTCGCGAGTGGCCATCTGAAAGCACAACCATAATGCAAAGGCATTAGAATTTCTAGCAAAATTTCGATAGCATATCAGCTGTAAATGCTCAAAAAGGATTTTGAGACATTTGACAAAGGATTTCATACACACTCAACAACATCATATCAAAGTTCTAAGTCCATCCCAGCAACATAATGTGGAAGTAGAACTGAACTAGGCTTGTATCCATCAAACCTATAAGGTACTACTGATTAGAAACACGTGAACCTGATAGAGAGAAAAGATCCTAATTCCTTAACCCCCGGTGGAAGAATAGACTGACTCAGATCAGAATGTCATAAGATACAAGAGTAAAAAGAGCCTTACGTTCCAACCCACAAACAATTCCCCTACATATAACTAAAGAATTTCTAGACTCAACATCGACCAGTTTGGCTTGGAGAACCTACAGGCAGTCCGGCTCTGATACCAACGCTGTCAAGACCCCGACTCGATGTCACATCGATCTAGCCTGTAACACCTCATATCCCTTTGCGGCCTCACGCACGGTATCCCCACGGGTGTCGTCTTACATTTGCCCGGGACCGTTTGCGCCTTTTGGCTCACGTATATGATAGTGTCGCTAGCATCCATCTGATAAGGAGCCCGGGCTGACATGACTAGTCGTAAACCCAAAGTGGCACAGACTTACAGGGACAGGCATCCATGACCCAGCTTCGAACGTGTCGGTCATCAGCAAGTGGGTCCGGGCTGTAGCACTGGGCTAGCAGGACTCCGGTAAACCGGGCTGTAGCGGGCTAACAGGACTCCGGTACTCAATGCGTGACATTTCCCCGAACGGACAGACACAGGAACGAAGAAGGACACATGCCGGCCAGCCTAAGTGTTCGAGAGCAGTAGCAAGCTACCATGGCTCAGTGGTAACACTAGGAGACATTTCCCGGTAAGAGAGGCTACTAAAGATAAACAACTAGGTAGTCAGATCCCACACATACCAAGCATTTCAATCATACACACAATATGCTCGATATGTGCAAATACAACAAGGCATCACAACATGACTCTACGACACAAGTACTTTATTTAAGGCTCAGAGAGCCATACATAACATACACATAGATACGGGTCACACGACCCAGCATTCAAGTCATACAGTCATACAACCAGCAGCGGAAGTAACTTGTCTGAGTACAGACAACTAGTAAAATAAAAGAGGCTTGGAAAGCCTAGCTATACTACGTGGTCCTTCACAAGCTCAGGATCACCACCTGGGCCTTAGCCTACTCATTGATGTCAACGTCTACGAAGAACCCATCAGAAGGGGTTGCAGCGTCTTCTGTAAAAATGTAAATTATAGCAACATGAGTACAAAGGTACTCAGCAAGACTTACATCAGATCCTACATACATGCACATTATCAAGAAGGGTTGGTGGAGTTGTTGCAGCAAGCCAGCTTTGACTCTTGGCTAGACTATCCTACAAGACTCCAACTTGAAATGGTTTTGCGCACACGAGTCCACTACTCACCACTTCAATACACTACTGAGGATCCACCTTCGTCTCCCTACGGAGGAGCCATCCTCGGCACTCACACTTATCTTGAGGCTTTTAGTAGTTTCCATTTACTTGTCTATGAACTATATAGGCAACCAAGTAGTCCTTTACCACGGACGCGGCTATTCGAATAGATCATGTTAACCCTGCAGGGGTGTACTTCTTCATACATGTTTCCACCACTTAGCGTCTGCACACGACATGTGCTCGGCAGACTTCAAGCGAAAGCCGACGTGGGTGTAGACCACGACCTACCTAAACACCTAAGTCTCTAGTCCAGGTTTATCGCCTATTCGGGTTCCATCCATGAGGAGATCCGGCCGAGGTTTCGCTCACAGCCCCAAACGATGTGAACAGGGTTCTCGAGATACCTAACGGGTATTCGGTACACCGTGCCACGTACCTACCGCATCACAGCCCACCCCTACGGTCAGCGCTGTCCACGGCCTCCAGTAGGCTACAAACACCAGAAACTACTTGCAACTCCTGGACAGAGAACTAGGGTGGATAAGAAGTCGAGCGGGGTCATATTTCAGGGCCCAATGCATGGTAGTAGCTGTATCTTAAATCACACATACAGATCTCAGTGCTTAAGGTCGGTTTCAATGAAACAACCCACCATGTACTCCTACATGGCCTCTCATCGATACCTTTACCAAATCGTGTTCACCACACCACTCTCATTACCGACATAATTATTTCACTCTAGCCCATCGCCCAGATGAACCAGACCTGACACGACTCTAAGCATAGCATGCATAGAAAGGTAGGAACAACACATACATATGGCTCAATCAACTCCTACACATGCTAGTGGGTTTCATCTAGTTACTGTGGCAATGACAGGTCATGCAGAGGAAGTGGGTTCAACTACCGTAGCACACAGCAGTTTGAAACGCATTGTCTTAATGCAGTAAAAGAGAGCAGGAGCGAGAACATGGGATTGTATCGATATGATCAAATGGTTGGTTGCTTGCCTGATGGTTCGATGCACTGATACGGTTCTTCGTTAGGGTAATCACGGTACTCCTCGGAGGCAGAACCTGCCGCAAAGAACACCGATACACAACCATCACCAAACAATGTGCAACCATATGATGCATGCATGAAACATGGCAATATGAGTGTGTTGGGCTAATGCAACTAAGACCAGAAGGGTTTGAACCAATTTGAATCAAAGATTCAAATTTCAAACTCATACATGGCCCTTTAAAGTGTTTTTCCTTGTTCTGCATTAAACATCAAGTTAACTTGTTTAATCATGCATGAAAATAGTACAGATGGATATATTGGATTTTTCTGATCATTTTTCATATATAACTTGTCTGATTTGGAGTTACAGATTAAAAGTTATGAATTTTTGAAGTTTAAACTACATTCTGGAATTTCCTATATTAGATTAAATCCAAAAATTAATTTATTGCGTCAGCCTAACGTCAGTGTGACATCAGCAGGTCAACGGGACACGGTCCGGGTCAAACCTGACAGTGGGTCCCGCGTGTCAGTGTGATTAGATTAGTTAAAGTTTAATTAAAACTAAACCTATTTAATTAACAGGGCTGGGCCCCACCTGTCATTGACTCAGGAGAGTCAACCAGGGCCCACCCGTGGTCAAACCCGGGTCGGCTGCACCGGAGTTTAGCCGCCGACGAGCCCGACGCGGCGGCAGAAGTGGTTTTGGCCGTTTCGGCCACCAAATGGGCCGCGGAGGCCATCAGAGTGGGGCTGAGGACGAGCCGCAGCTCTTGGTGGAGTCCGTTAGGGTCGGGGTGGCCGGAGTTGGCGCCGGCAATGACTTTGGCGGCCACCGGAGTTCGGCCGAGGACGAACTTGACGCTAGAGGGGTCGGTGAGGTGCGGGGAGTGGCTTGTTAGGTGCTACGTGACATGGTGAACATGATGGACACCAGTTTGTGGCCGGAGGGTGACCGGGAGCACGTCGGCGACGAGCTCCGCGGCGGTGGGTGCGGTTGAGCTCCGGGAAGTCGCTACACAGCTCGGGAGCAAGAAAAGAAGGGAGGGGAAGATGGCTAAGCTCACGGGGAGTTCGACGAAGCACTTGGTGCGGCCGGGGACGGGCCGGAGCGACGTCGGTGTTGAAGGGGATCTCCGGCGACGGCGGTTCGGTCGAGGTCGATGCGGTGGGCTCGGGCCTTGCGAGCGCTCGGGGCTCGGCTTGCTCGAAGGAGAGGAGGGTGGCGGAGCTCCTGGACACGGCGGCACGACGTGCGGTTGACGGAGGGCGTGGCTACAGCGAGGGGGTGGCGGCGATGGCGTCGGCCATGGTGGGGGAGCGCGAGAGAGAGGAGTTGGGGGAGAATGGAGGTGTCCTGGAGGTTCACGACGCGACGTGGAGCTCATCCATCCAGCCCCGAGGCGAGGAGGTGAAGCAGGGCGACGGCCAGCTGCGTGGCACGCGCTGCGGTCGCCGTCGGGCACCTGCCTGCCTGCCTGGCCGGCAAGCAGCTCGCTGGAGCGGCGCTGGGCTGGGCCGGCAGGTGGGCCGGGTGCTGGCGCTAGGTAAGTTTTTCTATTTCTCCTGTTTTCTGTTTTTTTAATACTTCTGCAACTTTGTTGAATTATTAAAAATACTTAGGCAACTCCTAAAATCACCAAACTACTCCTGGTCCATAGTTGGATTATTTCCAACATGAAACATTTTAGTTTGGAGATATTTGAGCATCTGAATATTTTATATAATTTTAAATGCCCAAATTCAAATATCTATGATTTAATTCAAAGACCCTAAGATGACCTAGGAAAATGTGCATCACTTCTGGCAGAGGTTCTGAACCAAGACAAAAATGATGGGCATTTTAGAAGGGCATTTCAGGTTCATTGAAAAAGGTTTTTAGTAAACCCTAGTTGGTTTCAGAGGGGGCTGGGGGTTCTGTCATCCCCATTTCAGGTTTCTGATAAAAGAATAAACATGATGCAACACTCTAATGCATGAACTAGCTAGGCTGTGACAGAAGTCATTAGAAGCAACAAAAAGAAGATAACAGTTGCCGGGAGAGCCGGCCCGACTGCTCAGCAGTCGGCCCGAATCTCAGGGACTACAGCCCGCGGGTGCACCAGCGCGCCCCTGCAAAGAGAGAAGGGAACTTACCCCGGCTTTCCGCCAAGTCGGCGGTCCGTTGCGTCAGCTCCTACACCTTGGAGTTGAAGACGTGCTCACGGAGGTTGTGATACTCATGCGTTGATGAGATCAGACAAAGTTAATACTCGGAGCTAGCAAATTAAAGTTCCGAGCCGCCTGCTCAGCAACCGGTCCAAAACTCGGGGACTACACCCAGTGGGTGCGTTGGCGCGCCCCCATGAAGAAACACAAGTCAAAAAAGCAAGATGATTACCCGGACAGCTGCGCATGACGCCAAGAAGGCATTGTTGCAGTGCTTGAGGGCGTCGGCTTTGGCCTGGAGCTTGGCCTGGACGTCCAGGATCGCCGTGTTCAGCGGACCCGTCCTGCCTCCTCGCGCCCAACCGACTGGCGCGGAGCTGGATGCCTCGGCGTCGAGGATCCAAGAACTCGCAATGCTGACGCCCGGCGGGCGCGGTGATGAGGCCGCCTTTAACAGCCGGCGGCACGACGACGCGCGGACTTTGGGAGTCGGGGCCGCCACCTCGCGTCCGGCTGACGGCGCAGGCGAGTCCACCAGCTGCTTGTCCCGCGACTCCCCTATAGGCGCCGAAGGAAGCACGATCACCGCTGGCAGGGGGGCGTCGCCGCTGTCCCTCTCCATGGCCGAGTGCTGGTCACCGGCTCCTCCAGTCGGCGCCGTGAACTCGGGCGGTGGCGGCGTGGAGCTCAGAGGGACGACAAACAGCGGCGTCTGACGACGCGCCGCTTCCTTGGCCCGCTCCCGCTCCTTCTCCTTGGCAGCGATTTCGGCCGCCGCCAGCTTTGCCATGGCGGATGCCTCCGCCTTCTCCGCCGCCGCCTTCGCCAGGCGGGCCGCCTCCTGCCCCGCGCACGTCTCCCGCGCGTTCTGCTCCGTTGCTTCCTGGAGGTCGGCAGCCGGATCGATCCGCCGATTGGCCACGGGGGCCTCTGCCGGCTCCACGATGGAGGCGGCGTCCGCCCTCTCAGGAGTGAGCGGAGCTCTAGACTGAGAAAAACAAGGCAAAAAAGATCAGAAAAGAACAGACAAGACAAAGGACGTACCAGAGCAAGTCGACACTTACGCGGAAACCAGTTGGGGCGTCTTCACTGTTTGCGGAAGCGGAGAGCCTTCGCGGCCGCCTTGTCCCGCTTGGTCGCCACGGTCGTGCCTCTGGGCTTCTTCGGCCGGCTGCCGTACAAGCCCGGCGCGGCCCGGCGCTTCTTCGCGCCACCTTCGGCGCCCGGCACGGCAGATGAGCTCGGCTGGCTGGAGCCCGACTAGCGGTGCGGAGCCTCATCCCACACGTTGTCGTCGGGCTAGTCCTTGAGGCCGGCTGCGAGCCCCAGCCGCCTGCCTCGTCGCCTCCTCCCTCGGCATTGGCCTCAAAGGCCACCGCCCCCAAGTCGGGTTCGTCGACATCGCTCTCCTCCCAGTCGGGGTCGAACTAGAGTTCTGGCCCCGTGGTGCCGGCTGCCGGCTGGACTAGAGGGCTCTAAGGTCGATTGGTCAGAGTCGGACAGACGGAACTCGGCAACGAAAAGACAAAGAGAAGAGAAGACGACTTACCATAGGCAGAGGGTTGGCGCGCGAGTAGGGCTCCTTGCCAAACTGCCACTCCTTCGTGAGCTCGCAGTTGGCCATGTAGTTCAACGCGTGAGCCACCTCTGTGTGAGGAATCTCCTTGGTGCTCAGCCGGCTTGGGTCCCGGTGCCCACTCATCTGACAGATCAGATGAGGGCGGCTCTGGAGCGGGAGCACCCGGCGCGCCATGAAGGCGGATAGCAAGTCGGGCCCGGTCAAGCCCTCAAACTGCGTCAGCACCCGGAGCCGCGCGATGGCGGCAACTCCAGAGGCCAACAGGGTCTTAGCCCGGTAGGACCAGTTGGGCCGCCTCTTGGCCGGCCCGACTGCGTAAGCCGGCACATTGACCCGGTCGCCTTCTGGGGAGATGTCCTTCACATAGAAATATGACCACTGCCACATCTTCACCGATTTGATCAGCGTGATGGAGGGGAATGGGTTGTCGCCTGACGACCTGTACGTGATGATGAACGCGCCGCACCGAGCCGGCACGCCCGCCATATGGGTGCCGAGCTTGGAGTAGAAGAACTCTCCCCATAGCTCGATGGTGGGGAGGACGCCAAGGAAGCCTTCGCACAAGGTGACGAAGGCGGACAGCAGCACCACCATGTTTGTTGTGAGGTGGTGTCGCTGTAGCTAGTAGAAATCCAGGAAGGATCGGAAGAAGGTGCTCGCCGGCAGGCCAAGGCCGCGCAGGCAGTGCGAGCGGAAGATGACCCGCTCGCCCTCCTCCGGTGCTGGCGAAAATCTGCCCTGCGGGCGCGAGGCGAACCCTCACAGGATCTTTGCTGGGCAGACGCCGCGTATCGCGGAGGAAGTCGATGTGATCGTCGTGGATTTCGGAGCCATCCCATGCTCCAGAGTGCACCGGGGGGCGGTGGATGAGCTCATGGGGACGGGCTGCTGCTGCGCTCGGTACAGCTCGGGTGCGCGGCGGCGAGAGGAAGAAGAAGGGCAAGAAGACAAGAGCGAGGCAGGGTGGAGGGGCGTGCGTGCTTCGCCGCTCCCCTACTCCCCCTACTTATAGCCTACGGGCTACGAAGCCGGGCGAGCGTGGGATCATGGGATTAACTGTGCCCACGACCCCACGACCCCACGTTCCTCACACGAGTTACTACACGCAGTAACTCCACGGGGGAGCCCAACCGCCCGCCCTGGCCACAGCGGATTCGCTCGCGTGCTGAGGCCTAGTGGTGGCGGGCCCAGCCTGTTGTCATGTCTCATCGCGCGCGTGGGCTGGCAGGCTGACCCGGCAGGGTGACGACATGTGGCGAGCCCATGCCAGGCGGCGGGCTAGGAGGCTTAGCTAGCACGCCACCTGGTTCCCGCCGTGACATTCGAAATTCTCTAACCAACCGACTGGTGAAGGCCGGCTCCTTCCTGGCGGCTTGCCAGAAGATGGATGAAGCTTCCTTTCAGAGCACCCGGAGGAAACTGTTGAGGCTCCTTGGTTCTTTCACCACGGCACCTCACCAGCTTCGGGGACTACTGTCGGACCAATCGGCCACGGGTAGCCTAACCCGAGTCCCAAGATCTTTCAAGACATCGGGGTAGGCTGCGCCCCTCAAGACACCAAGATGAAGTGCCGCCTTCTCGTGGCCGGCAGGCCAGATGGCCGACTGCTAGAAGACGGCTTGTCCCGGGAGACGGCACCTGGACGGGCCAACTCCCAGGAAGTCCGGTTCCCAAGCAGCCGGCTCACGACGCCCTACAAATCTGCGCCCACATCAAGATGACAAG
This sequence comes from Triticum aestivum, assembly GCF_018294505.1. NCBI lineage: Eukaryota > Viridiplantae > Streptophyta > Magnoliopsida > Poales > Poaceae > Triticum > Triticum aestivum. The sequence goes on from NC_057806.1 coordinate 629,333,291, forward strand.
ACGGGGAGAGGCTACAGTGTAGCCCATCCCCCCGAATCCTAGATTAGGCATGGCCACAGTGCGCAGCACTGACAGAGATCTCCGGCAGCGCGGCACTGTTGCCACTCCACCCTTGACGTCACGAGTGACGGACGAGACCCTGCTCCCACGACGACCTGTCAGAATGGCCCGCAGGCGGCGGGCCCTACTGGTTAACGATAGCCCAGAAGACGGCAGAGGCCGGACTAGTCGGACCCAAGGGGATCTGGCTTCCAGCAGACGGTTGGCCCCCTCCTTGGGCTCCGCACGCCATTAACCAGAAGAGACGGGAAGTGGCTACAGTGGTCTCCCACCAGACAGCGGGACTGTAGCCACGCCCCCCTGACCAAGCACGCATCATCAGCATCACGACTACAGTAACCAGGAGCCGACAGGAGCCGTGATCTGCGGGTACGGCCTGTCGGCCTTGTACCCTACCAGTCGGAAGGGCCCACCAAGTCGGCGGAGAAGCCGGCAACTAGAGACACAGACAATCAGGACCTACACCCGGCTAGATTACCATTGTACCCCTGAGGGGTAGGCCTATATAAAACCCCCGGTGCACCCATGCAAAGGGTTCGGACCTGTGTAGACTAGACACATACATAGAGAGGGAGAAGAGCTAGCCTTGCCTTCTCCTACCTCTAGCATACAGCTCGAGGAGCACCATTGTAGTCACTTTGCCTTAGTGATCACGCGGAGACCCCGCAGAGCAGGACTAGGGGTGTTATCTCCTAGGAGAGCCCCGTACCTGGGTAAAGTTTGACGGCGTGCATGCCTACGCCTCATCCCGCTTCCAGGTACCGGCGACGTTCTACTCGCTCCCACCATGATAAGCCACCCGTTGGCATATGTCGCACCCAACCCCCGACAGAAGCCTACCAGTTCCATTCCAAGAGAACACACCAGCCTGGCCAAGCCCTTCGGACAATCCCTTTATCATGGCCATTTTCAGTCTGGGGGCTCGATATCCTCGACCCCTTCCCCCGAGAAACCGGGGGCTTTGAATTCTTGTTTGTCGCCATCGACAAGTTTACAAAGTGGCCGGAAGTGACTGCCATGAGAAAGGTGACTGCTAAGTCAACTATGAAGTTCTTGAAAGAATTGGTGCGTCGTTTTGGAGTTCCGGCACGGATCATCACCGACAACGGCACCCAATTCACGAGCCACGCCTTCATGTTATATGTTCATACCCTCGGATGCAAGATTTCATTCGCCTATGTGGCACCCCCCGGAGCAATGGACAAGCTGAGAGGGCGAACGCTGAAGTGCTACGTAGACTCAAGATGAGAACTTTCGATACGCTGCAGAAGCACGACAGGTGGTGGATCGAGGAGCTGCCGTTAGTTCTCTGGTCCCTCAGAACGGCACCTAACCGAGCTACCGGGCATACTCCCTTCTCCCTGGGCTACGGGGCAGAAGTAGTTATCCCCATGGAACTCATTTACGGGTCCCCTCGAGTGCTTGCATATGATGAAGTAGCACAAGCACCGGTGTGACGACGCTGTGCTACTCGAGGAGAACCGTCTCCAGGCCGCTATGTGTGGTGCATGCTAGTAGCAAGCCCCGCGTCGCTATCACAGCCGCAGGGTTCGTGCCCGGTGTTTTGAGGAAGCTGACCTTGTCCTTAGGCGCGTTCAGTCCGCCAAGGGTACAAACAAGCTGTCACCAAAGTGGGAAGGTCCTTACCGGGTGGTACGAGTCACCAGACCCGGCGCAGTCCGTCTGGAGACCGAAGATGGCACTCAGTTGCAAAATTCATGGAATATTGAGCATCTCCGCGAGTACTACCCATAAGGCGCGAGGCTGTTTGGCAGTCTTTTGTACAAGCCTTGCCTCAGCTGCATGTAAGTCCTTGTACAAAGCCGGGGCGATGACCCTATGCAAGAGAAATTAAAGAAGCGATGTAGGGGGGCCCCAACTAAGATTGCATGCATGCATGAGCACACCAAGATCACTGCATAAGCATTTCATGAGCATCTGCATATGCATATAGGTAGGATCGCATCCTGCATTCATTCTCATCTACATGGAGTTGCAGGTTCCTGCCGTGAACTTGGCTTCGACAAGGGACGAGAAGATTGCACGTCACAGCGATCCCCAGCAAGCCAAACAGATAAGTTTTACCTCTTGTCCATTAGTATTCTATACAGCTATAACTTTGCATGAGAAAACCTCGCCTCTCTTTTGAAACTTAGGTGCTCCCATCATTGATTCGAACATTTCTTCAATCAGGATGGTCGCAGTAGCCTTTGGTAAAAAGGAGTTGGTGGGGGACTAGCCCCTCTGTCTGTCCCCCGACAGCCGTAGCTCTCCGACAGACAAAGAGGGTACCGACAGGATATCCTGCCGGGGAAAACTCGTTTATTTTTATTAAGAGGCACTCCACCTCTGCATGGACATACACATGCACGGGTTCCCAGCAAGGTTCATCTTTTTCATTTATATGCTGATACAAGTACAAGCATTACAGAACACAAAGATGGACTCGAGAGATTACATCTATACCTATACTAATCCTAGACTCCCTAGAAATTACCATGTTAATTAGAAATTACCGACTATTTATCCGGTGGGACCGAATTATTACGGTCCAGATTAAATCTGATCACAGTTGTAGGAGTATCATATGGGCCTTTGTTTTTAGCCTAGGGAAATTCCCAATCTCTCACGTGCGTGAGTCCTGCGTGGGGTAAGCCCATTCTATGGCCCAAATCCTAGACTCCCTAGAAATTACCACGTTAATTAGAAATTACTGACCGTTTATCCGGTGGGACCAAATTATTACGGTCCAGATTAAATCTGATCACAGTTGTAGGAGTATCATATGGGCCTTCGTTTTAAGCCTAGGGAAATTCCCAATCTCTCACGTGCGTGAGTCCTGCGTGGGGTAAGCCCATTCTATGGCCCAAATCCTAGACTCCCTAGAAATTACCACGTTAATTAGAAATTACCGACCGTTTATCCGGTGGGATCGAATTATTACGGTTCAGATTAAATCTGATCACAGTTGTAGGAGTATCATATGGGCCTTCATTTTTAGCCTAGGGAAATTCCCAATCTCTCACATGCGTGAGTCCGGCATGGGGTAAGCCCATTCTATGGCCCAACAAGCCATCCAACCTTCTCCATCTCCACTTCCTCCCTGAAGTGCCGCCACGCCCTCACTCCTCCTGAAGTGCCGCCACGCCCACCTCGAACTCCGCCGCCACCTCCCACCCCTACCTCCGCAGTGATCCTGTGCCCCCTCTACCCCGACCTCCAGCGACACTCCTCCCATCCCGATCTCCGTCGATGGTCCTGCGTCCTCACCACCCGACCTCCGGAGAACCTCCTCTGACCCCTCCCTCACTGACCTCCGCTGCGCTCCCGTGCTCTTCGCCGTGGTCACGCCCCCATCCTTGCCGGTAGTGCATGCTGGATTAGGAGGTTGTACACGTACGTCTATATTTATATTCAAGTCGAGCTTCGTGAATTTGAAGGCATGTATGATCAAGAACCTATTGCCATCAATTCAATCTCACACGTGTGTGCTAGATGCTGGAAGAAATACTTCTCTTTTAATTTGTATATGGCTGTGCGCACGTATGTATGTACTGGCACATCTTGCCGGAACCTGATTGGGAAGTCAGATTCGCTAAATCTACGCACCCGTGTCTTCGTGCCATGTGAATCGCAACTCACGGCCTGTATTAACAACACCAAATATATTTCTTCTCTCTTTATTATAACTAATGTCATCAAATCTGATAGTCATCTACAGATGTTTTCCCTGTGGATACTGAGATGCATGGCACCATTTTGCAGATACTTGGAGTATATATCTAGCATATCAAGCCACCGGAGACAAGCAATACTTCGTTGAAACAATAACAACAATATCATCGTTTTGTCCAGATGACATTGTCCATGTCTACTGATGTGGTTGGCAATCACCATAGGTACTCGCTCCCCCCATAGATGAACTGTTTTATCTCTGTAGCTATTTATGAATAAAACTGGTCATGTATAGCATGCATGCCTTCTGGCTATATAGAAGTCGAGGTGCCTATGTGGGCTGCAAAAATAGAGGGCGTCCCTGACTCGGATTTTGTGTCCTACTCGAGCACGTCAGTAATGGGCGTCGGACATGGACTCCACATGGAACGCTCTCTTTGACACATAAACGATGGCCTCAAGCCCTTATGTGAAAGTATCCAGCCTCGCCGTTCTAACATTTTCTCTATAACAACGATGTACAACTTTGATGGAACAATGACCGCCGGTGCTACACCTGAGGTACACCATTGTATAATCCACATGCCAACCATGAGTAAAGTAGCAAGCTATTATGTTTCAAAATTTATTTGGAAGAGCATGCGTTTTGGGTTTTATACTTCACCATGATCTTTTACTGTGTGGCTGCAACCATGGCTTCTATTGTCATTAACTTGCCATACACAGACAGTCTGCAGAGTTTACAAACAAGAGTGCAACCCATAATTATGAGTGATGATTATGGTATGATTGCTGGATTAATAATTCAGAGCAATAAAGCTATTTTACTGGAAAAGCCGCTCCCGCGCTCTTCACCGTGGCCACACCCCCATCCATGCCGCTCTGTTCCCTGAACACCCATGAGAGCGCCGCCATGCTGCGAGGGGAGCAAGTCGAGGTGCCTATGCGGGCTGCAAAAATGGAGGGCGTCGCCGACTCGGATGTTTTGTCCTGCTCAAGGACATCATTAATGGGTGTTGGACATGGACTCCACATGGAACGCTCTCTTTGCCACATCAAAGATGGCCTCAAGCCCCTATACAGAAGTATCCAATCTTGCCGTTCTACAATTTTCTCTGCAACAACGATGTACAACTTCGACGGTACAGGACCGCCAGTGCTCCACCTAAGGTACGCCATTGTATAATCCACATGCCAAACCATGAGTAAAGTAGCAAGCTATTCTGTTTCAAAATTTATTTGGAAGAGCATGTGTTTTGGGCTTTATACTTCACCATGATCTTTTACTTTGTGCCTACAACCACACCTTATGTTGTCATTACCTAGCCATATACATATAGTCTGCAGAGTTTACAAACAATAGTGGAACCTATACTGATGAGTGATGATTATGGTATGATTGCTGGATTAATAATCCAGAGCAAGAAATATATTTTACTGGAAAAGTTAAATCTAATATTAACAATAGTACGAATGTACTTCACCTGCAAATTGTTCGTATCATTCTATCATTCCAGAGGTTATATAAGCCACACAATCACACTGCTGGTCACACTACTAACAGCAGGTCAAATCTTGGTGCTGCAACAGTTAGGCATGTAGTATGCAGGTTTAGAGATGGATATACCAAGTTTACTATGAACAAAAGCATGACAGGTTTGACAAACAACACATTTGTATTAATTCGGCGATTCATTAGATATGATCTGCAAGAGTTTTCTGTGATGTATATGTTATGGATCAGCGCACAGGTAGTTAATTTGTCTTTTTTTCCATTTAGTAAATTCAAGCCCTTAATATGATGCTCTGAATGTCATACAGAGTTAGTTTCAGATTGGTAGTGCATCTCACAGTGATTTTTATAACTGAAGTTGATCATAATCACTGTGTACAGAGCATTTCAATGTGATGTTCAATAAATTATAGAAATTAGAAGTATGCCTATTATTGTAACATATTGTAGTAAGGTAGTGCCACTTCCAAGAATCAAATGTATTTTATGTCCTGACAAGTTTTTCCTTAAATGTATACTATAAAGGGATCAGTAATGATTAATTGGCAATTTACTATGTTTCAGAATAAACTTCTCACGAGTGAAATTACTTGTGGCGTTGCAATGTAGCTAGATTGGAGAGAAACATGATAGCATCTTAATAATCCAGTAAGGTATTTGACGAGCTCCATTAAATAATTTATAGAGAAATCATAGAGCTTTTTCTTTAATTCATCGAAAATTGTTTCGCTTCCAGTATGTAATTTGTACAAGAATCATGGAGTGCTTATGCATGCTTGCCTTTTGTTGACAACATAATTTTGTAAGTAAACTTAAATGACATGTATTTTCTACTCATAATGGTGAATCCAGTGGATAAAGGTGTGTACTGTGATAAAGCTGTACTTTAGACTATTATTTTCGTTTGTGGAGAACAGACAAAATGTGGAAAGCCCATGATAGCCACCAATTTTGTTACCTGCTCCGAGCAATGTAGGAGTTCTGTATAAACTTCATCCTATGGTAGAATATTTATCTATACATGTGTTTCTGGTAGAAACCAACACATTTTACACCTAATTTTTACTTCTCTCACTGCAAGTCTGATACAACACAGAACACTAATTAATCATATTCTCTTCGTACATGTGCTTTCATTCTATATGTATTTCGTACATATCTAACGCAGTAGAAGAACTCTTTAGAATCACTGGACTCGATGATCTCCATGCCAATGTAATTTACGTCAACATGATGTTTGTACCAAAAAGGATCATGCATGCTTTCTCCTATCTATTATAGCTTGCTGTTGTCACTGATGTAAAATGAAATCTTCATGGCATGTGCCTCTAGCTTCCCACTATTGCAACTATTTTGAGAAAAGCTAGGAAAGGATAACGTTGATATACATACCTTTTTTTAAGCAAGTACCGTTGATATACATATGACAGATAGTTCATGCATTGTACTTTAGTAGCTAGCCTTCACTAAAAGGACCAAAATCTATGTTTTTAAAAATTAAGCTAATCTTTACTAATCAGTTCTTTTGTTCTACTTTATAGATCGTAAACCAGTTTTTTGACGGGGCCAGTTCTTCGGTTGGACGGAAGTAACTCCACTCGCTGGGAGGACTTGGTGGTAATTTACAAGGTCGTGAAGCATTTTTCATGTAACTGGTAGTGATCTAAGTCACATGTTATTAGAATGGATGCCACTACAACATTTCCGTACAAACGTATGCCACTGATCTTTGCATATATATTGCACTCCCTTTGTAAATAAATATAAGATGTTTTAATATGTTTCTACTACTATATGTTTTTGTCATTATTATGACAATAGATCGATTAGGTTCTCCGAAATATATATTGTCGATGTGATCAAACATGTGTTACATGCCATCTAATGCAACATCGCTTTGTTTGAACATTCACAATTATAACTAGCTATGACAAGAGATAACCATACATGTATTTTTTTGAAAGTAGAACTATACATGTTAGATCTCCAATGGTGTATCAACCAAAAAACAATACCGCGGAATCTAAGAAAGCAAAAAAGAATACCATATACCTTCTATTAAGAGGATAGATAACTACTCATGCTGAACGGCAAAAAAAATGATGTACTATATAACTGATTGCTAAGAATTAAGAGAAGTCCCAAGGTAATGCTGGTTTGAAATCATATGAATATGTAAAATGCCTAATTACGAGTTTCTAAATCAATGTGGATAATCATGATAAACTGCTACATGTTTTTAATCACTATTTAATTTGCATGTAATTTTTTTAAAATCTAATATTTCATATTTAGCATTAGATTGTGGGGTCCAATTTTTCCTCAATTTCAATCAACGTCAAATCGATAAGTTGGCAAGTTGCTCTTCATAGTATAACTCTTATTTCCTTCCATTTGTACATAGTACTATAGATACTTCAAAGCTCACTAAGGTTATTCAAACATCCTGTGTCCATCAATTCATTTTCTTTTATATCTTATTAACCACCAAATTATAACATATAATGCAGGCCATAAGGAACTTATTCAAAGAATATAGTATTTTGTTCTATGGAAAGTTGAAGCAGCTGAGAACTTAATATGCCTGGATAATAATAATTTGGATATTTTTCTATATTATTGTGGAAAGAATTTGCAAAATGAACATACTGAAAATGTCACTATTATGTGTTTTTTAGTGCTAGCCCATACAGACATCTAAATACTGGAATTTTGTGTAGCGATATCACAAACTCAAGTTTGTACAATGACCGTTTTCATTTAATCAGTTGGTCTAACATCTCCATCGAAGTTTGTTATAAAAGAAAATAAAGATATCTAATTCTAAACTATGAGTAGTATGAATTCCACGTCAAGAAAACTGAAGTACATTAGTAGCATAGAGTAAACCAACCATAATTTCAGCAAGGATATATTATATGATATAAGTTGACTGAAATGCTAATGCATATACCTATTCATCTTTGGCCTTTAACAACTAGGCTTTAATTGTTTGCAAAAACGCTAGCCGGATCTATATGTAGCACTATGAATCTAGAGTAAGATATTTATTTTCCAACTTTTACTTATAGTAAATATGATATACACTCATGTTGTATACATAATATCCATTTTTTTACAGTTAACCAAATGTTGTAGCATATTGCCAAACTTGCGAATATATATTTTTCACAATATGGCACATGAATATAGAATTTCAATTTTTACATGTGAACATGCAAAATTCATAAATGAAAATATGGAATTGGAGCATGTATAAAAGAAATAAATGTTTGAGTTCAAACAAAACAGAAAATCCAATTGGAATAGACACTAGCCCGTGCGAATGCATGGGTCGGCGACTAGTTATTTGAATTAAAATTTGGCGATTGCTTGCCAGTTTAAGATTGAACAAAGATAAGTGATCCGTAAACTCCTCTCCATGTCCCTCTTATTCTAGGTATTGCGGTGGGAAGAGAAGAGGACGGGTGCCACGCCAGCACAACGCCACCACAATCCTTGTCAGGAGCTAGCAACCCCAGCCTGACATGATCGGGAGTGGCGAGGCCGTGAAGGAGAAGACGTGCGGAGCACCTCGACGTCCCCCTGGTCACCGCCCCAGGACCGAAAGGGGGTCTCCAGCACAGGCACCGGCAGAGGAAGGCACCAGAGCCCAGCCAGAAGGCCCCAAAAGGAAGCGGAAGCACCAGGGGGACGAGCCTTTTCCTGGCAGCCGGAAGAAACGGCGATGACGGCACCGAGAAAAAGGTGAAGAGCCATGCAGACGGGCAGCAGGTCGCCAGTACAAGACGAACGCATCGATGCGGTCGTGCTCCTACTGGACGACTGATACGTCCATTTTGCATCATGATTTTATATCGATATTTATTACATTATGGGCTGTTACTACACATTATGTCACAATACTTATGCCTTTTCTCTCTTATTTTACAAGGTTTACATGAAGAGGGAGAATGCCGACAGCTGGGATTCTGGACTGGTAAAGGAGCAAATATTAGAGACCTATCCTACACAACTCCAAAAGTCCTGAAACTCCACGGGAATTATTTTTGGAATATATAAAAAATACTGAGCGAACAAAGTAACAGAGGGGGGCCACCCGCCATCCATGAGGGTGGGGGCGCGCCTACCCCCCTAGGCGAGCCTCCCTGCCTCATGGGCCCCCTGGCCGGCCTCCGGTGCCCATCTTCTTCTATATGAGGTCTTTTACCATAGAAAAAAAATCAGAAGCAAGCTTACGGGACGAAACTCCGCCACCACGAGGCGGAACCTTGGCGGAACCAATCTAGGGCTCTAGCGGAGCTGTTCTTCTGGGGAAACTTCCCTCCAGGACGGGGAAATCATCGCCATCGTCATCACCAACGATCCTCTCATCGGGAGGGGGTCAATCTCCATCAACATCTTCACCAGCACCATCGCCTCTCAAACCCTAGTTCATCTCTTGTATCCAATCTTCGTCTCATAGCCTCAGATTGGTACCTGTAGGTTGATAGTAGTGTTGATTACTCCTTGTAGTTGATGCTAGTTTGTTTATTAAGTGGAAGATCATATGTTTAGATCCATTATGCACATTAATACCCCTCTGATTATGAACATGAATATGATTTGTGAGTAGTTACGTTTGTTCGTGAGGACATGGGAGAAGTCTTGCTATAAGTAGTCATGTGAATTTGGTATTCGTTCGATATTTTGATGAGATGTATGTTGTCTATCCTCTAGTGGTGTTATGTGAACGTAGACTACATGACACTTGACCATTATTTGGGCCTAGAGGAAGTCATTGGGAAGTAATAAGTAGATGATGGGTTTCTAGAGTGACAGAAGCTTAAATCCTAGTTTATGCGTTGCTTCATAAGGGGCTGATTTGGATCCATATGTTTCATGCTATGGTTAGGTTTACCTTAATACTTCTTTTGTAGTTGTGGATGCTTGCAAGAGTAGTTAATCATAACTGGGATGCTTGTCCCAGGAAGGGCATCACTCAAGCACCGGTCAACCCACATATCAAATTATCAAAGTAACGAACGCGAAACATATGAGCGTCATGAAAATTAGCTTGACGATAATTCCCATGTGTCCTTGGGAGCGTTTTCCTTTATATACGAATTTGTCCTGGCTTGTCCTTTGCTACAAAAAGGATTGGGCCACCTTTCTGCACTTTATTTTCACTTGTTACTTGTTACCCGTTACCAATTATCTTATCACAAAACTATCTGTTACCGATAATTTCAGTGCTTGCAGAGAATACCTTACTGAAAACCGCTTGTCATTTCCTTCTGCTCCTCGTTGGGTCCAACACTCTTACTTATCGAAAGGACTACGATAGATCCCCTATTCTTTTGGGTCATCAAGACTCTTTTCTGGCGCCGTTGCCGGGGAGTGGAGTGCCTTTGTTAGGTGGAATTTGTTAAGGCAAAATTTATATAGTGTGCTGAAATTTACTGTCACTTGTTACTATGGAAAGTAATCCTCTGAGGGGCTTGTTCGGGGTATCTTCACCCCGACCAGTAGAGCAAAGAGTTTCTCCTCAACCTAATGAACCTACTAAAAATGAAAATGTTTACTTTGAAATTCCTTCGGGTATGATAGAGAAACTGCTAGCTAATCCTTTTGCAGGAGATGGAACACTACATCCCGATGAGCACATAATATATGTGGATGAAGTTTGTGGATTATTTAAGCTTGTAGGTATGCCCAGAGATGTTATCAAGAAGAAGGTCTTCCCTTTATCTTTGAAGGGAAAGGCATTGACATGGTATAGGCTATGTGATGATATGGGATCATGGAAGTACAACCGATTGAAATTGGAATTTCATTAGAAGTTTTATCCTATGCATCTTGTTCATCGTGATCGCAATTATATATATAATTTTTGGCCTCGCGAAGGAGAAAGCATCGCTCAAGCTTGGGGGAGGCTTAAGTCAATGTTATATTCATGCCCCAATCATGAGCTCTCAAGAGAAATGATTATTCAAAAAAATTATGCTCGGCCTCAATAATCAAACCATGCTTGATACTTCTTGTACTGGTTCTTTTATGATGAAGACTACTGAATTCAAATGGGATTTATTGGAAAGAATTAAACGCAACTCCGAAGATTGGGACCTCGACGGAGGTAAGGAGTCAGGTATAACACCTAAGTTTGCTTGTGTTAAATCTTTTATGGACACCGATGTTTTCCGTGCATTTAGCACTAAATATGGACTTGACTCTGAGATAGTAGCTACTTTTTGTGAATCCTTTGCTACTCATGTTGATCTCCCTAAGGAGAAGTGGCTTAAATATAGTCCTCCGATTGAAGTAAAAGTAGTTGCACCTGTTAAAGTTGAAGAAAATACTATCACTTATAATGATCCTATTATTCCTACTGCTTATGTTGAAAAACCACCTTTCCCTGTTAGAATAAAGGATCATGCCAAAGCTTCAACAGTGGTTCGTAAGAGTAAAGCTAAAACATCTACATCCTCTGAACAAATTAAAGTTGAACCTAATATAGCTATGGTTAAATATCTCTTGGTCGATAATATTGATGGGCATGTTATTTCTTTCTGTAGCTGCTAGAATTGCTAGACCTGATGCTAAAGATAAACATAGACCTATTGTGGGCATGCCTGTTGTTTCTGTTAAAATAGGAGATCATTGTTATGGTCGGCGTCCTGGGAATGGGGGTCCCCAGACTTGCCTGCCTGCGGCCCACGGCGTGGCGCAGCTAGCGGGCCAGTACGACCCAACTTCATCAACAAGGCATTCAAGACCCTCGCGAGAGGCCAAGCCTCATGAGGCGGACGACATAGGACCTCCTCAAGGGCGGCCTCACCAGGCTAGCTCATGAGCGGCTGAGAGATCAAGGCAAGGCAAACCTCGCGAGGCCCTCGTGACGTGAGCCATGACGATCAGGATCAGGCGGGCGCCAGCGTGCGTAGCGTCCTTGTTCCCTCTTTGGTGCTAAGGAGGCAAGCGCAGGAGCAGAGTACCGAGGCATCAAGCAAAGGTTTCCATATCGATGCAACGAGACCAAGACCAGCAGGACGGCAGGGCGGAGGTCACCGTGGAGCCCAAGACGACGTCACCACCAGAGCCTTTGGCAGGCGAAGACCACTTTTGTCAGGATAAGCTGTAATGGTTGTCCCCTTTCAAATTGGCCGTTGTTGGCTCCCTTCCCGCTCAATATTTGGGAAGAGGACCAGGGCCTTTATAAATAGAGCTAGCCACCATAGTAGAGAGGCATGGGCTCATCAACCGAGATCTTACCTAGAGACACACACCACCACAACATGACAAGCACAAGAACACCTCGTCCTCAGGAGGCTGTTCTTCCCCTTGTACTGTTCATCATCAGCCCAAGAGGCAATCCACCACCACCACACTAGAGTAGGGTATTACACCACAACGGTGGCCCGAACCAGTATAATTCTCGTGTCTTTTGTGTTGTGAGTTCGTCGAGTTCGTCCGCGAAATCTTAACGAGCTAGGGCGCGGATCGGTAGGGAGGAAACCATCGTGCACACCCCAGAGTTCAAACCTTGAGGGTTTTGCCAGAACCCGAGATCCGACATTTGGCACGCCAGGTAGGGGTGTGCCGGAGCTTCCTATCCGTCATTCTGCGTCCAATCGCTCCATCGTCTCTATGGTGGACGCTCGTCATGCTCGCGCCGAGCGTCGGGCTGCCCTGGCCACCCGAGTCGCACAGACGGCTCCCGTCAGTGGGCCACCTTGTTCTCCGTCTCCTGCCGCCACCGGCCCGGCGGGGAACAAGAAGCAAGCATCCTCGCTGCACCCCTCGGTGCGGCGGGATGGCCGCACCGCCACTCTGTCGCTGACCCCGGCCGTCTCCTGGTCCCACGCTCGTCGCGATCCCATGGACGCACGGGGTGCGCTCCTCATGGCGCACGAGCTCCCGCTACCATCCGATCGATGACCTCTATGAGGACTGGCTCGACCGCATCGCCGAGCTTGTCCGCGCGGCAGGGGGCTCCCCTGCGCCGTCTGTCTCACTGCCTCACCCTCCGCCGACTATGGCAACGTAGCTCACGGAGCGCCTCCACCACCTCAGCCCCAAGACGGCACCTTGGCGCCAAGGCGCGCGGCCCCACGGCGTGATCCATCACGTCCAACGCCCGCGCGTGAAGAAAGAAGCTGTCAAGAAGTTCCTCGGCCGCAAGATAACGCTCCGCCACTGCTTGCACCGCAGCGCCAGGATCGTCCGCCGCGGTAGGCCCTCGCGCCGCTCACTGTGGCGGCAAATGGGCGTCACGACCAAGCTCCACCTCCAAGACGGGCCCCGGTGACCACAACCGGCTGCCGCGCCTTCACCCCCGAGCTGTGTAGCGTCGCCTGGCCGAGCAAGTTCAAGCCAGACTTGCCTCCTCGCTACGACGACACCCCCGACCCTGCGGAGTTCCTGCAGCTCTACGAGCTGAGCATCGAGGCGGCCAACGGTGATGAGAAGGTCATGGCGAACTGGTTCCCTATGACACTCAAAGACAGCGCCCGCTCGTGGCTCCTGAACCTGCCTCCCGGCTCGATCTCCTCCTGGGACGAGATGCGCGACCGCTTCGTCACCAACTTCCAGGGCACTCGCGACCGCCCACCGGCTGCGGGTGACCTACGCCGCGTCAAGCAGCAGCCAGGAGAGACCCTCCAGAAGTACATCCAGCGCTTCAACAATGTTCGCCTCAAGATCCCCAAGGTGACGGACGAGGCCATCATCTCCGCGTTCTCCGATGGCGTCTGTGACATCAAGATGAAGGAAGAGCTCGCTATCCACGAGGAGTTGTGCACGTCCTTGGAGCTGTTCAACCTGGTGACCAAGTGCGCAAGAGCTGAGGAGGGGCGCCTCTCCCTCCTCGAGCTACCGGCTGCGGACCCGAAGGAGAAGAAGGCTAAGGCAAAAGACGTGAAGCGCAAGGGAGTGGCCGTGCTTGCAGCGGAGCCAGACACCAAGCATGGCAGAGACCAGCCCGAGTCATCTAAGGGCAGGCGACCGTTCTGCGCCTTCCACAACCTGAACACCCACAACACCAATGACTGCCAAGAGGTCAGGGCCATTCATGAAGGACGCTTCGGTCGACGCCCCGAGCGCGGTGACCGGAGCTACGACAGAGGAGGAGGACGCGGTAGCGGGCGCTGGGATGACCGTGGCCCACGCCAGGAGTGGCGTGACCAGCCTCGTGAGGACCGCTCGCAAGATATTCCTCGCGAGGGCGCCTGGAGGGACCAGTCTTGCGAGGATCGCCCTCAGGGCAACACCGGTCTTCCCCCGCTGCCGCCACCACCAAGAAGGAATGATGACCATCACCAAGATGAGGGGGCTGGGGGCTTTCAGAAGCCGCGTGCCATCGCCAGCATCTTGGGCGGAGCTCGGGCCCCAGCCTCGCAGCGTATCTTCAAACAGTTTGTTCATGAAGTGAACGCAGTTCTCCCAAAGTATGAGGCCACACGCCCGCTCAGGTGGTCCCAGTGCGCCATCACCTTCAGCTCAGCAGACCAGCTCAAGTGCGCAGCCACCGCTGGCACGCTCCCGATGCTTTGTTCGCTAGTCATCAGCAACATTCAAGTTACCAAGAACCTCATCGACGGCGGCGTAGGGCTCAATGTCCTGTCTGTCGACACATTCAACAACCTCCAAGTGTCGTATGACCAGCTCCAGCCTACCAAGCCTTTCTCAGGAGGGACCGATGGTTCCACCACACCGATAGGGCAGGTCTGCCTCACTGTCACCTTTGGGGAATGCAAGAACTACTGCACCGAGCTTATCGACTTAGACGTCGCGCACATCCGTCTGCCATACAATGCCATCCTTGGGTATCCAGCCCTGGCCAAGTTCATGGCGGCGACACACCACGGCTACAACATCCTCAAGATGCCAGGAAGCAGCGGAGTCATCATGGTCCCATGCGAAGAATGAGATGCAGTGTGCTCCCTTGAGCATGCCTTTTAAGCCGCAGCAGTCAACGATCCCGACAGCAAGGGTGAGGGCCCTCCGTAGGCCATCCCCAAGAAGAACCAGCTGCTCCGTACCGGGCCCCAAGAAGGTGGCGTCACGGTTGGGACCTCATCAGGATCGACGCCCACTCCAGGGGCGCCTCCCTCCATCGCTGTGTTTGCCTGGGAACCATCCGATATCCCCGTGTTCCCAGGAAGGTAATCGAGCACCACTTTGCTGTCTGCCCACACGCCCGACCTGTCAAGCAAAAGTCCGGAAGCAGGCCCTGGAAAGGCAACAGTTCATTGCCGAGGAAATCAAGAAACTGGAGGCGGCTGGTTTGGTCAGAGGAGGCTTTGCATTGATTTCACAGATCTCAATAAGGCTTGCCCAAAGGACCCATTTCCCTTGCCACGTATTGACCAGATTGTGGATTCCACTTCAGGATGTGATTTTCTCTCCTTTCTGGACACATATTCCGGATATCACCAGATCTTCATGTCGAAAGAAGATGAAGAGAAGATATCGTTCATCACTCAATGTGGTATGTACTGCTTTGTACACATGCCATTCGGACTAAAGAGTGTCGGGTCCACTTTTGCACGGGCAGTTCAGATTGGTTTTGAGTCACAGTTACACAGAAACATAGAAGCTTATATTGATGATATCGTGGTGAAAGCCAAGGATAAGACCACTCTTATCCATGATTTGGAGGAGACATTTGCTAATCCACGCCAGATCAATTTGAAGCTTAATCCGGAGAAGTGTATGTTTGGTGTCCCCTCCTGCAAGCTACTTGGTTTTTTCGTGTCCCATTAGGGGATCGAAGCTAACCCTAACAAGATCAAAGCCATCGAGCAGATCCAAGCACTAAGGACAGTTAAGGATGTGAGGCGCTTGACAGGATGTGTTGCCGCGCTGAGTAGGTTCATTTCCAAGTCTGCCGAGCGTGCCCTACCATTCTTTAATATTTTAAAGAAAGCAGGGCCTATGAAGTGGACCCCGGAAGCAGATGCAGCTCTACAGGAGTTGAAGGCCTACCTATCGGTTGTGCCTACCTTGGTTGCACCCAAACCCCAAGAGCCATTGTTGCTATACTTGGCGGCAACCAACCAAGTGGTCAGTGCTGCCTTGGTAGCACAACGAAAAGTGGATGAGGCAAAAAGTGGGTAGATAACGACGGAGTCAGAAAAGGATCAGAACAATAATGAGCACGGCAACGAGAGCAACCCCAAGGACGCGGCAAGGAAGAAAGTGGTGCAGTGCCCAGTGTACTTTGTCAGCTCCTTGTTACAAGGGGCTAGATCGAGGTACTCTGGCATGCAAAAGTTGATCTTTGGTCTCATTATGGCCTCAAGGAAACTGTGCCACTGCTTCCAAGCCCATGAGATCACGATTGTCACTCGTTTTCCATTGCAAAGGATACTCTGAAACCCTGAGGCTATCGGTAGAATAGTGGAGTGGGCTTTGGAGTTATCATGATTTGGTATGAAGTTTGAGAGCACATCATCTATTCAGAGTAGGGCGCTGGTAGAGTTTATTGCAGAATGGACGCCAACCCCTGATGAGGAAGTGAAAGAGACAACTATCCCCGGCAAGGAATCACCCCAAGAATGGATTACGTATTTTGATGGTGCCTTTTCCCTACAAGGTGCAGGGGCTGGCATGCTTCTTTGTTGCCCCCTCCGGGGAGCACTTGAAGTACATCGTGCAAATGCACTTTGCCCAGGAAGAAGCCACCAACAATACAGCTAAGTATGAAGGGCTCCTTGCCGGGCTCAGAATTGTAGCATAATTCGGAATCAAGAAGCTGATCGTATGAGGAGATTCACAACTTGCGGTGAGACAAGTCAACAAGGATTATCAAAGCCCATTGATGGAAGCATAAGTCGAGGAAGTGAGGAGATTGGAGGAGCACTTTGACAGGCTGCAAACAGAGCACATCCCTCGTGCGGAAAACAGCATAGCTAATCACCTGTCGAAGTGTGCTGGGCAGAAGCTTCCCGTGGAACCAGGAAATTTTGTTCTCCATCTCTCTCAGCCCTCCATAGCACCAGCCACAATGGCCCGGAAAATGAGAAAGTTGTACTATGATAGGCCTCTCCCGGTCGAGCCGTCCCCTCGCGGCAGAGTCCCTGCCGGAAACAACTCCTCATAGCCTGCCGGACCACCCCCTCCAGCCGGGCCCATGGTCCCCACGAATGAGGCTGGTGCTCCCGCAGCAGAGGAGGTGCCGCTAGTCCTCGTTGTCGAGCCCCAGGCTCCAGCTTGGGCAAGCCACATCGTTCGCTTCCTCCAAACCAGAGAACTTCCTGGCAACCAAGATGAAGCTGAGAAAGTAGAACGGAGGGCCAGTATGTATCAGTTTGTCGATGACACTCTATACAGAAGGAGGCCCGATGATGTGAAATTGAAGTGTGTCTGCCGGGAGGATGGAAAGGAACTACTGGCTGAGATTCATATAGATATGTGCGGATCACACATTGGATCAAGGAAATTAGTTGGGAAAGCATTCCGGCAAGGATTCTGTTGGCCCACAACCGTCCAAGATGCGGTCGAGCTCGTCACGACATGTGAAGCTGTCGGAGCAATGGGCCACGGGTAGCCAAACCCGAGTCCCAAGATCTTTCAAGACATCGGGGCAGGCTGCGCCCCTCAAGACACCAAGATGAAGTGCTGCCTTCTGGTGGCCGGCATACCAGATGGCCGACTGCTAGAAGACGGCTGGCCCCGGGAGATGGCACAAGGATGGGCCGACTCCTGGCTGGCGACTCCCAGGAAGGCCGGTTCCCAAGCAGCCGGCTCACGACGCCCTACAAATCTTTGCCGACATTAAGATGACAAGACGGGGAGATGCTACAGTGTAGCCCATCCCCCCCGAATCCTAGATCAGGTGTGGCCACAGTGCGCAGTGCTGACGGAGATCTCCAGCGGCGCAACACTGTTGCCACTCCACCCTTGACGTCACGACTGACGGACGAGACCCTGCTCCCATGATGACTTGTCAGTACGGCCCGCAAATGGCGGGCCCTACTAGTCAGCGAGAGCCCAGAAGACGGCAGAGGCCAGACCAGTCGGACCCAAGGGGAGCCGGCTTCCAGCAGACGGCTGGCCCCCTCCTTGGGCTCCGTGCGCCATTAACCAGAAAAGACGCAGAGTGGCTACAGTGATCTCCCACCAGACGGTGGGACTGTAGCCACGCCCCCCTGACCAAGCACGCATCATCAGCATCACGACTACAGTAAGCAGGAGCCGGCAGGACCCGTGATCTACGGGTACGGCCTGTCGGCCCTGTACCCTACCAGTCGACGGGGCCCACCAAGTCGGCGGGCCCCAGCAGTTGGCGGAGAAGCCGGCGACCAGAGACACTGACAATCGGGACCTACACCCGGCCAGATTACCATTGTACCCCCAGGGGGTAGGCCTATATAAACCCCCCGGGGCACCCATGCAAAGGGTTCGGACCTGTTTAGACTAGACACATACAAAGAGAGGGAGAAGAGCTAGCCTTGCCTTCTCCTACCTCTAGCATATAGTTCAGGGAGCACCATTGTAGTCACTTTGCCTTAGTGATCATGCGGAGACCCCGCAGAGCAGGACTAGGTGTGTTATCTCCTAGGAGATCCCCGAGCCTGGGTAAAGTTCGACGGCGTTCATGCCTACGCCTCATCCCGCTTCCAGGCACCGGCGACGTTATACTCGCTCCCACCCTGATAAGCCACCCATTGGCATATATCGCACCCAACCCCCGACATTTCGCGCCCACCGTGTGGCGAGGTGCACCGTCTCCTGGAGACTTGTTATGGGTGGGAACCCTATTCCTTCCTAGCGAGTGTAGCCAGCCTGGCACGCCCAACGGCGTTTGCGCCGACGCGCTGCATGGCGCAGAGATCGCATGCGCAGCGAGCTGCCTCACCGATCTTGTGGGCGAGATCAGCCTCTCCGACGGGTCAGTGTCCGACGCTGGCAACGGTGACTCCGAAGACCGCCTCGTCAGCCTCCTCGACTAGCTCCATGTCGCTGGCGAGCCTGCTGCAGACGTGGAGTCAGTTGGCTCCCCCCACCCGATGCTGGTCGACTCTGACACCATGTCACTTGACGCGTTCCCCACCAACATGGTGGTATACAACAAGCCGCTCCCTCATGAGCACAGCGGCGGCAGCACCGTCACAGAGGTGCTCGTCATCGACGAGCACTCTGGTGGCGGCAGCCAAGACCCGCTGCAAGCGGCCCTGCAAGACCTGTCCGCGCCTATTCCGGAAGACGCCGACGCCGAGACGCTAGAGGCATGCAGCCTCCACCTTGTCGAGAGCGCCAACCGGCTGGCCGGCATGAGACGCCTTGCAGAGGTCTACCAGCGAGAGATGGACCGAGCAATCGGCGGCATGCCGGCTCTAGGTGGGCCCAGCCGCACGGACCAGATCCGACAGCATGGCGCGACCATCGCCAGCATGTTCGAGGCAGATCGCCCCGTCTACGCCATGCCTGCGGAGAACATACGAGCTGCCTAGGCAGCAGCACACGAGCTAGACAAGCTCGAGGGCGACGAGCGTCGCCACATGACGGAGCGCGTCCCGCAGCTCCTGGACACAGCCGCCGTGCCGCAAGAAGCCGGCTGCCGCGCTGATGCGCCCAACCGGCGGAACGGCGAGCCGCCTCCCCGCCAAGACCAAGGCGCGACCTCCCAGACGCCGACTGGCGGTGTCCGCGGTAGAAGAGATGAGCAGCCGGCTGCCAGCCACAGCCGGACTCACGTCACAATCGAGAGCAACCAAGATGGCTGCCCAAGAGAAATCAGATGATGGGATGACTGCCCGCCTCCTCCACCCCGCAGGGAGAGGCGCATTTCCCCGCCACTTGTTGATCACCCGTCACTCGGCGATCGCCTTGGCCGCCGAGAGGAAATCAGAGAGAATGACGCCCGCCACCGGATCGACCGCCTCAACCGATCCCTGAGGCTCGAAGAAGAAGACGAGCTGCGTCTGCCTTGTTTTGGCCCCCGCATCAGGGACGAGCCCTTCCCCAAAGGGTTCACGCTCCCTAGTGACACCCCCAAATACACCGGCTCTGTGAAGCCGGAGGACTGGCTGGCCGACTACTCCACAGCCGTCAGCATCGCCAACGGCAACAGGCGTGTTGCCGTGAAATACGTTCCCCTCATGCTCCAGGGCACGGCTCAGACATGGCTGAACAGCCTGAAACCCCGCAGCATCAACAGCTGGGTCGACTTCACCGAAGCCTTCGTCCGCAACTTCACCAGCATGTACAAGCGGCCGCCCAAGCCCGACCAGCTCTCCTTGTGCGTCCAGGGCCCCAACGAGTCGACTCACGACTGCGCAACTCTTGCGAGGGCGTGCACGAAGTGCAGGCCATCGAGTACTTCATCGCCGGGTGCCGAGAGGGCACCCTCCTCAAGCACCGACTCCTCTGCGACGAGCCGGCTTCCCTCGATGAGCTGCTAGTCATAGCAGACAAGTACGCCACCGCCGACTCCTCCATGAAGGCAGAGATCCGAGTAGACGCGTCTGGCAAGATGGCGCCCCAAGCTCCACGTACCCCGGCTGGTGACGCCAGTCGGCGCCAGCAGCCCAATGACAACAAACGCAAGGCCACGCAGCCCGCTTTCACAAGCCGGCAGCTGGCGACAGTCGAAGATGAGCAGTCGGAAGGGCAGCCACAACCCAAGCGTCAGAAGGGCGGCAAGCCAAACTGGCAGCCCGCCTTCTCGTATGAGCAGACTCTAGACGCCCCATGCAAGTTCCACAGCGGCGCGAAGCCGTCCAACCACACCACTAGAAAATGCCACTCTGGCTAACCAGAATAGCCAAGGGATATGGCCTCTAGGCTCCTCCGCCGGCTGGCCCGCCGCTGCCTCCTCCTCCGCAACAGCCGTCCAATCGGCCAGTCGGCGCAGTACAAGATGAGTACCCTGAAGAGCAGGGAGCCTACGTCGTGTTTACTAGTGTAGCCGACGATAGGCGCAGCAGACAGCAGCAGCACTGAGAAGTCAACACAGTGGTGTCAGGGATGCCCGAATTTATGCACTGGTCGGAGAAACCCATCAGTTGGAGCAGAGCGGACCACCCAGGGGTGATGCCGTCTCCTGGATCCTATGCTATGGTCCTGGATGCCACCTTTGCAACGGACAAGCAAGCTGCTCGCTTCTCCAGAGTCCTGATTGATGGTGGAAGCAGCATCAACATCCTGTACAGAGACACCATGGAGAAGCTGGGAATCAAACTGAAGCAGCTGCAGCGCAGTCGGACCGTAGTCCATGGCATAGTTCCAGGCCTTTCCTGCTCACCAATCGGCAAGATCCAGATAGACATCCTCTTTGGGGACAAAGAGCACTTCCGTCGAGAGCCGGTCAGGTTTGAAGTGGTGGACCTCGAGAGCCCCTACCATGCTTTGCTTGGCCGACCTGCTCTAGCCATGTTCATGGCAGTCCCCCACTATGCCTACCTGAGGATGAAGATGCCAAGCACCAAGGGAATCCTGACTGTAGTCGGAGACTACAAAAAGTCGACCGCCTGTGCAGCTGATAGCAGCCAGCTAGCCGAGTCCCTTGTGATCACGGCCGAGAAGCGGCTCCTTCACCGGGTTGTGGCCATGGCAGGCAAGCAGCCGGAAATGTCACCCAACCCCAAGGAGTCGAAGGCCGAGGGCTCGTTCAAGCCGGCGAAGGAGACGAAGAAGATACCCTTGGACCCAAAGAACCCGGAGAGGCACGCTGTCATAGGTGCAAACCTAGACAACAAATAGGAAGGCCAGCTCATCGATTTCCTTTGTGAGAATCGGGACTTCTTTGCATGGTCTCCCAAAGACATGTTGGGTGTTCCGACGGATTTCGCCGAGCACAAGTTACATGTCCGATCTGATGCCAAGCCAGTCAGACAGCCCTTGCGCCGTCTGTCTAAAGAGAAGAGAAGAGTTGTGGGAGAAGAGATAGGCTCGCTTCTAGCAGCCGGCTTCATCATGGAAGTTTTCTTTCCCGAGTGGTTAGCCAAGCCCGTCCTGGTATTGAATAAGAACAAGCAGTGGCGTATGTGTATTCACTATAGTAAACTCAACAAAGCCTGCCCCAAAGACCCCTTTGCTCTGCCCAGAATCGATCAGGTGATAGACTCCACAGCCGGATGCGAGCTGCTGAGCTTCCTAGATGCCTACTCAGGGTATCACCAGATCAAGCTGAACCCGGCAGACAGACTGAAAACCGCCTTCATCACACCGTTTGGAGCCTTCTGCTACCTGACTGTGACGTTCGGCTTGAGGAATGCCAGCGCCACCTTTCAGTGTTGCATGCAGAAGTGCCTCCTCAAGCAACTCGGTAGAAATGCCCATATTTACGTTAATGATACTGTGGTGAAGACAGAGAAGTGAAACACTCTGTTGGACGACCTCAAAGAGACCTTTGAGAACTTGCGCCGCTTTCACATCAAGCTCAACCCAGAGAAGTGTGTTTTTGGAGTACCAGTCGGCCAGCTTCTTGGCTTCCTGGTGTCTGAACGCGGCATCGAGTGCAACCCCGTGAAGATCAAGGCCATCGAGAGGATGGAGGTGCCCACCCGACTGCTAGACGTGCAGAAGTTCACCGGCTGTTTGGCATCCACCAGCCGTTTCATCAGTCGGCTAGGCGAGAAGGCTCTTCCCCTGTACCAGCTCATGAAGAAGACCACTTTTTTCGAGTGGAATGACAAGGCGGATGAAGCTTTTCTCCGGCTCAAGAAGATGTTTACTACTCCAACTGTCCTGGCGGCTCCGACTCCTAAGGAGCCCATTATCACACCCTAGCTAGTCATGCATTAGAGTGTTGCATCATGTTTACTCTTTCATCAGAAACTTGAAATGGGGATGACAGAACCCCCAGTCCCCTCTGAAACCAACTAGGGTTACTAAAATAATTTTTCAATGAACCTGAAATGCCCTTCTAAAATGCCCATCATTTTTGCCTTGGTTCAGAACCTCTGCCAAAAGTGGTGCACATTTTCCTAGGCCATCCTAGGGTTTTTGAATTAAATCATAAATATTTGAATTTGGGCATTTAAAATAATATAAAATATTTAAATGCTCAAATATCTCCAAACTAAAATGTTTCATGTTGGAAATAATCCAACTATGGGCCAGGAATAGTTTGGTGATTTTTGAAGTTGCCTAGGTATTTTATTAAATTCAACAAAGTTGCAGATATATTAAATAAAAAAACAGAAACAGAAAAAAAAGGGGAAAACTTACCTGTCGCCCACCAGCCAGCCCACCTGGCCGGCCCAGCCCGGCCACCGCTCCAGCGAGCTGCTTGGCTTGCCAGGCAGGTAGCCAAGGTGCTCGGCGGCGGCACCGCAGCTCGCCACGCAGCTGCTCGCCGCCTCGCCGCCTCCCTCGCCCGGCTAACGCCGTGAACCGGCCTCCCTCTCTCCCCCGAACCCCCCAGACACCCCCTCTCCTCTCCAGCTCCTCCCCCTCGCACGCCCCAGCCATGGCCGACGCCATCGCCGCCACCCCCTCGCCGTAGCCACGCCCTCCGTCCACCCCACGCCGTGCCACCGTGTCCAGGAGCTTCGCCGCCGTCCACTTCATCGAGCTAGCCGAGCCCCGTGTGCTCGAGCGGCCCGAGACCACCGCACCGACCTCG
>NC_057806.1:629357101-629366875 GCF_018294505.1 Triticum aestivum
CCAGCCATGGCCGACGCCATCGCCGCCACCCCCTCGCCGTAGCCACGCCCTCCGTCCACCCCACGCCGTGCCACCGTGTCCAGGAGCTTCGCCGCCGTCCACTTCATCGAGCTAGCCGAGCCCCGTGTGCTCGAGCGGCCCGAGACTACCGCACCGACCTCGCCCGAGCTCGCCGTCGCCGGAGATCCCTTTCAACGCCGTCGCTGCCTCAGCTCGTCCCCGACCCCGCCGGTGGCCTCTACGGGAGCGCTGTGAGCCTAGCTACTCCTCCGACCCTCTCTCTCTCATTCCCGAGCCGTGTAGCCACCGCACGAGCATCACACGCCCGCACCGTCGCGGACCTCGTCGCCGACGTGCTTCCGGCCACACTCCGGCCACAAGATGGTGTCCATCTTGCTCACCGAGTCCCACAGCACCTAGCTAGCCACTCCACGAGCCTCACCGACCCCTCTAGCGCCAAGTTCATCCTCGACCGAACCCCGGTGGCCGCCAAAGTCGTCGCCGGCGCCAACTCCGGCCACCCCGACCCCAACGGACTCCGCCAAGAGCTGCGGTTTGTCCTCAGCTCCACTCCGGTGGTCTCCGCGGTCCATTTGGTGGCCGAAATGGCCAAAACCACTCCCGCCGCCGCGTCGGGCTCGCCGGCGGCTAAACGCCGGCAGCCGACTTTGACTTTGACCACGGGTGGGCCCTGGTTTACTCTCCTGAGTCAATGACAGGTGGGGCCCAGCCCTGCTAATTATACAGGATTAGTTTTAAATTAAATCTTAATTAAAATAATCACCCTGACATGCGGGACCCACTGTCAGGTTTGACCCAGACCTGTTCCGTTGACCTGCTGACGTCACACTGACGTCAGGCTGACGCAGTAATTGATTTTCTGGATT
The DNA here is from genome assembly GCF_018294505.1 of Triticum aestivum. Lineage (NCBI taxonomy): Eukaryota > Viridiplantae > Streptophyta > Magnoliopsida > Poales > Poaceae > Triticum > Triticum aestivum. The sequence goes on from NC_057806.1 coordinate 629,357,989, forward strand.
TAAATTAAATCAGGAAATTCCAGAATATTATTTAAACTTCAAAAATTCATAACTTTTATTCTGTAACTCCAAATTGGACAAATTATATATGAAAAATGATCAGAAAAATCCAATCTATCCATCTGTACTATTTTCATGCATGATCAAACAAGTTAAATTGATGTTTTAAGCAGAACAAGGAAAAGCACTTTAAAAGACCATATTTGAATTTGAAATTTGAATCCTTGATTCAAATTTGTTCAAACCCCTCTGGTTTTAGTTGCATTAGCCCAACACACTCATATTGCCATGTTTCATGCATGCATCATATTGTTGCACATTGTTTGGTGATGCTTGTGTATCGATGCCCTTTGCGACAGGTTCTGCCCCCGAGGAGTACCGTGATTACCCTAACGAAGAACCATATCAGTGCATCGAACCATCAGGCAAGCAACCAACCATTTGATCATATCGATACAACCCCATGTTCTCGCTCCTGCTCTCTTTTACTGCATTAAGACAACGCGATTCAAACTGCTGTGTGCTACGGTAGTTGAACCCATTTCCTCTGCATGACCTGTCATTGCCACAGTAACTAGATGAAACCCACTAGCATGTGTAGGAGTTGATTGAGCCCTATGTATGTGTTGTTCCTACCTTGCTATGCCTGCTATGCTTAGAGTCGTGTCAGGTCCGGTCCATCTGGGTGATGGGCTAGAGTGAAATGATTATGTCGGTAATGAGAGTGGTGTGGTGAACACGATTTGGTAAAGGTATCGATGAGAGGCCATGTAGGAGTACATGGTGGGTTGTTTCATTGAAGCCGACCTTAAGCACTGAGATCTGTATGTGTGATTTAAGAATCAGCTACTACCATGCATTGGGCCCGAAACCAATGGACCCTCTCGGCTTCTTATTCACCCTAGTTCTCCGTCCAGGAGTTGCAAGTAGTTTCTGGTGTTTGTAGCCTACTGGAGGCCGTGGACAGCGCTGACCGTAGGGGTGGGCTGTGATGCGGTAGGTACGTGGCACGGTGTACCGAATACCCGTTAGGTATCTCGGGAACCCTGTTCACATCGTTCGGGGCCGTATGGGAAACCTCGGCCGGACTCCCTGCGGATGGAACCTGAATAGGCGATAAACCTGGACTAGAGGCTTAGGTGATTAGGTAGGTCGTGGCCGATACCCACGTTGGGCTTCCGCTTGAAGGTTGCCGAGTACATGTCGTGTAAGCGACGATAAGTGGTGAGAGCGTGTATGAAGAAGTACACCCCTGCAGGGTTAACATGATCTATTCGAATAGCCGCGTCCGCGGTAAAGGACTACTTGGTTGCCTATACAGTTCATAGACAAGTAAATGGATACTGTTAAAAGCCTCAAGATAAAGTGTGAGTGCCGAGGATGGCTCTTCCGTAGGAAGATGGAGGTGGATCCTCGGTAGTGTATTGAAGTGGTGAGTAGTGGACTCGTGTGCGCAAAACTATTTCAAGTTGGAGTATCGTAGGATAGTCTAGCCAAGAGTCAAAGCTGGCTTGCTGCAATAACTCCACCAACCCTTCTTGATACTATGCATGTATGTAGGATCTGATGTAAGTCTTGCTGAGTACCTTTGTACTCATGTTGCTATAATCTACATTTTTACAGAAGACGCTGCAACCCCTTCTGATGGGTTCTATGTAGACGTTGACATCAACGAGTAGGCTAAAGACCCAGGTGGTAACCCTGAGCTTGTGAAGGACCACGTAGTATAGCTAGGCTTTCCAAGCCTCTTTTATTTTACTAGTTGTCTGTACTCAGACAAGTTACTTCCGCTGCTGGTTTGTATGACTGTATGACTTGTATGTTGGGTCGTGAGACCCGTACCTTTGTGTATGTCATGTGTGGCTCCCTGAGCCTTAAATAAAATACTTGTGTCATAGAGTCATGTTGTGATGCTTCGTTGTATTTGCACATATCGAGCATATTGTGTGTATGATTGAAATGCTTGGTATGTGTGGGATCTGACTATCTAGTTGTTTATCTTTAGTAGCCTCTCTTACCGGGAAATGTCTCCTAGTGTTACCGCTGAGCCATGGTAGCTTGCTACTGCTCTGGAACATTTAGGCTGGCCGGCATGTGTCCTTCTTCGTTCCTGTGTCTGTCCCTTCGGGGAAATGTCACGCTTTGAGTACCGGAGTCCTGTTAGCCCGCTACAGCCCGGTTTACCGGAGTCCTGCTAGCCCAGCGCTACAGCCCGGACCCACTTGCTGATGACCGACACGTTCGAAGCTGGGTCATGGATGCCTGTCCCTGTAAGTCTGTGCCACTTTGGGTTTACGACTAGTCATGTCAGCCCGGGCTCTTTATCATATGGATGCTAGCGACACTATCATATACGTGAGCCAAAAGGCGCAAACGGTCCCGGGAAAAGGTAAGTCGACACCCGTGGGGATACCGTGCGTGAGGCCGCAAAGTGATATGAGGTGTTACCAGCTAGATCGATGTGACATCGAGTCGGGGTCCTCACAGCGTTGGCATCAGAGCCGGACTGCCTGTAGGTTCTCCAAGCCAAACTGGTCGATGTTGAGTCTAGAAATTCTTTAGTTATATGTAGGGGAATTGTTTGTGGGTTGGAACGTAAGGCTCTTTTTACTCCTTATACCTTATGACTTTCTGATCTGAGTCAGTCCATCCTTCCACCGGGGGTTAAGGAACTAGGATCTATTCTCTCTATCAGGATCACGTGTTACTAATCAGTAGTACCTTATAGGTTTGATGGATACAAGCCTAGTTCAGATCTACTACCACATTATGTTGTTAGAATGGTTTCAGAACTTTGAGGTGATGATGTTGAGTGTGTACGAAATCCTTTGTCAAATGTCTCAAATCCTTCTTGAGCATTTACAGCTGTTATGCTGCCGAAATTTTGCTAGAAATTCTAATGCCTTTGCATTATGATTGTGCTTTCAGATGGCCACTCGCGACCTCAATCAAGTGGTTCGCCTGACTCGATGTCTAGATGTACCCAGCCATACTGCTAAGTTGGTCAGGGTAATGACTGAGGCTGGATACCGCTGGTATCCCGAGTACACGGTCGAAGAGCAATTCCGAGATTTTAATCAAAGCCAGTATCTCTGCACTGTCAGGATATTTCCATCTTATCCTGGATCCACTGAGCCTCTTCACTGTTCCTATGGACTCGGGGTTACTATTGAGATGGCTGTGCAGGACGCCGCCTACTCTATGATGACCATTATGCGAGTCAGATCTGGTTTATTTCGGGACTCTGATTTCCGGTATATGCCAGGATCACTTCCGGGAGCACAAGGGTATCTCCAGGCTATCTATGCTGACCCCACTCAGGAGGATTCACGGACTCGCACCACTGCTGAGATGCTCGAGGATAAGGACCGTGAAAATCGGGCCTTAAGGTTAGAGCTCTTCAATACCCGTGCTGACCACTGGGCCACGTTGACTCGGTTCGCACCGGCGGTGCAAGCTGGATATTCAGATATGCGCGATCTCTATTCTGTGAGATCTGCTCTGCCGGACGTGATGGTTTGGCGTGATGTAGGAGGCATCACCCCACCTCGCGGTCCCCGCAGGCCACCGTTTGCTGGTCCAAGGCCTCATCCTAGCCCCTATGGTCCACAAGCTCCGCGAGACCGTCTGTTTCCGGATGATCATGTTGAACTTCCAGGCTATGGAGGTGACTTCTACGAGGACTACTACGGATTGGTCTGAGTTAGTGGTAGTATCACTAGTTCGCACTGGCTGTGTCGTCTATCGTCCCGCGTGACTCGTGGGATATGACTTAGCTTGGACTCTTCCGGAGGTGTAGAAAAATAATGTATAGGAGATTGGAATGCCTCCGATGAGATGTAATCCTTTTTCACCGTAATAGTACTTTGTTTGGTCTTGTACTAAACCCTGTATGGTGTGTATGATGATGGAATAAAAGAAGCAGTTTCTGTATCTACCATGTCATACGGATGATCATCTTGCATTCCGACTTATTCCTTACATTATGTATCCTATGTCGGAATTTTACCATCCTGACTAAATCATTGTCTTGGTTACCTAGGATGGTCAACACGCGCGCTAACCCTGCTTCCCAAGAGCAGGCCGAAGGCAGTGAAGCCAGGGATGCAAATCTGCCTCATCCCCCTTCACTAGCCGAGGTTATGATGGAAGCTGAGAGAAACAAGCGGGAGACCAACCGTTTGTTGGAGCGTATTGAACAGAATACAGCACACCATCAGAGGGCTAACGTGGTGTCACTCAGTGATTTTATCAAATTGCATCCACCCACGTTCCACCACTCCGTCGAGCCTCTCGACGCTGATGATTGGCTTCGCAGTATCTCTCACAAGCTGCGTTCCGCGCTAGTAGCTGAGGTTGACAAGGTCACCTTTGCTGCATATCATCTTGAAGGCCCCGCCAGTCTATGGTGGGAGAATTATGGAGCTATGCGGCCAGCGGGCCTTGTCACTACTTGGGCTGAGTTCAGCGAGGCTTTCCGTGAACATCACATTCCGGAGGGTCTCATGGACCGTAAACGTGAAGAATTTTGCAGTTTCACCCAAGGCCGACTTTCTGTGGATGCCTATAGCAGGGAGTTTGGTAATCTCGCCCGATATGCAACTGAGGAAGTGTCTACTGACGCCAAGAAGCAAGCAAGGTTCCGTAAGGGCCTTAGTCCTGAGCTTCGCCGCGACCTCCGTCTGCATGAGTGCACATCTTTTCAGAAACTTGTCAACAAAGCCATCAGTGCTGAAACTGGTCAGACTGACTATGACGCAACACGCAAGCATGGCCGTGATATGGGTTCCTCATCCGGTGCTGGTCCTCAGAAGCGCCGCGTGTGGGTGCCCAACACCGCCCTGCCACCCAGGTTCACACCGAGGCCATCTTTCCAGGCGCCTCGCCCCGTTCAACAGTCTGCTCCAGCCAAGCCCTATGGGGGTCCAACCAATAATGCTCCTCCACGTACCAGTTCCGTGACTTGTTTCAAATGTGGGGAATCTGGTCACTATATGCGTGAGTGTCCCCAGACCAACCCCAACCAATCCGCTAAAGCTGTTTGCCGTGGCAAGCCGACAGGAAAAATATTCCACGCCAAGCCGGTCACCGCTTCACGCGGCCATGTCAACTGTATCTCTGCCGAAGAAGCTCAAGAGGATCCCAACGTCGTTCTCGGTACGCTTCTTGTTAATTGCCACCCGGCATCTGTTCTTTTCGATACAGGAGCCTCTCATTCTTTTATATCTGAAAACTATGCTCGCTTGCATAACGTCGCATTCGGTGATATGCCAACCTCTATGGTAATTCAAACTCCGGGATCCAAATGGCAAACTTCTAGAGTAAGCCATGGAAATGAAATCCAAGTCGACAGACTTGTTTTCCTCGCGTCTTTGATAGCCCTTAAATCTTTAGATATTAATATCATTCTGGGTATGGACTGGATGTCAGCTCATCATGCCCAAATTGATTGCTTCTCTAGGACTGTTCAACTCACCCATCCTTCGGGGAAGATAGTCAATGTCTTGACCCGAATAGCCAAGCGACAATTATATTCTCTTAACGCCAGCCCTTTGCCAGACCTTGAGGACGTGCCGGTAGTCTGTGACTTCCCGGATGTATTTCCAGAGGAATTGCCAGGTGTTCCACCTGACAGGGATGTTGAGTTCGTAATAGACCTTTTCCCCGGAACCGTTCCGATTGCTAGAAGACCCTATAAGATGGCACCACTAGAACTAGCCGAGCTTAAGAAACAACTCGATGAGTCCTTGAAAAAGGGTTTCATCCGCCCTAGTTCATCTCCGTGGGCTTGCCCCGTCCTGTTCGTTAAGAAGAAGGATGGTACGGACCGTATGGTTGTAGATTACCGACCTGTCAATTTGGTAACAATCAAAAACAAATACCCGCTTCCCAGGATCAACGACCTGTATGATCAGCTCGCTGGATCCTCAATCTTCTCCAAGATGGATTTGAGGTTGGGCTACCATCAAATCAAAATCAGAAACGGGGACATTCCTAAAACGGCCTTTGTTACTCGTTATGGCCAATACGAGTACACCGTCATGTCCTTCGGTTTAACCAACGCTCCAGCCACCTTTTCTCGGTTAATGAACTCAATCTTCATGGAGTATTTGGATAAATTCGTCGTAGTTTATCTCGATGATATACTCATCTACTCCAAGAACGAGGAAGAACATGCCGAACGTTTAAGGCTAGTGTTGAAGAAACTTCGAGAGCATCGCCTTTATGCCAAATTTTCTAAATGTGAATTCTGGTTGTCAGAAGTGACCTATCTGGGTCATGTAATATCTGGTAAAGGTATTGCTGTTAACCCTGAGCGAGTGCAAGCCGTCCTTAATTGGACTCCACCTGAATCGGTCAAGCAAGTTCGGAGTTTTCTAGGCTTAGCGAGCTATTGCCGTCGCTTTGTCGAGAACTTTTCCAAAGTTGCTAAACCTCTAACCGAACTCCTCAAGAAAGATAAGAAGTTCGAATGGACTCCACAATGTGAGCACAGCTTTCAGGAACTGAAAAGACGCCTGACCTCTGCTCCCGTGCTGGTACCGCCAGACTTCTCCAAGGACTTCGTTATCTACTGCGACGCCTCGCGACAAGGACTAGGTTGCATTCTCATGCAAGATCGACACGTAATTGCTTACGCTTCACGGCAATTGCACCCACATGAGGAGAATTATCCTACTCATGATCTAGAGCTTGCAGCCGTAGTCTATGCACTTAAGACCTGGCGACATTACCTCCTCGGTAATCGTTGCGAAATATTCACTGATCACCAAAGTCTGAAGTACATTTTCACCCAACCGGATTTGAATCTCAGGCAGAGACGTTGGGTTGAATTGATCACAGACTTCGACTTAGGAATAACCTACACCCCAGGGAAAGCCAACGTCATGGCTGATGCGCTAAGTCGTAAATCTTATTGTAACAACCTGATGTTACAACAAAGTCAACCGTTTCTCCATGAGGAATTTCAGAAACTTAACCTTCACATTGTACCTCAAGGTTTTCTTTCCACCTTGGTGGCAAAACCTACCCTTACGGATCAAATTATCAAAGCACAGAAGGTAGATCCGGGAATCTCCCGCATCAAGAGGAACATTCAGAAAGGAATTGCGGGTTGTTTCTCCATTAATGATCAAGGAGTCGTATACTTCGGGAATCGACTAGTAGTTCCCAAAGTGCGCAACCTAAGGCGATTAATCCTTAAGGAAGCTCATGAATCTCCTCTCACTATTCATCCCGGTAGTACTAAAATGTATCAGGACCTACGCCAGAGGTTCTGGTGGACTAGGATGAAGAGAGAAATTGCTCAGTATATTGCAAATTGCGACGTCTTTCGTCGTGTAAAAGCAGAGCATCAACGGCCTGCTGGCACTCTTCAACCCTTAGCTATTCCTGAATGGAAATGGGATAAAATTAGTATGGATTTCATTACCGGTTTTCCCAGGACCAAGAGAGGGAATAATGCTATTTTCGTCGTGGTCGATCGTCTTTCCAAGGTAGCCCATTTCTTACCTGTTCGTGAGAGTATAACCGCTAGTCAGCTGGCAGATTTGTACATCTCCCGAATAGTGTCTCTCCATGGTGTTCCTTTGGAAATTAACTCGGATCGAGGAAGTCTTTTCACCTCTCGATTTTGGGAAAGTTTCGAAAATGCTATGGGAACCCGTCTCTCCTTTAGCACCGCTTTCCACCCTCAGTCGAGTGGTCAAGTGGAACGCGTCAACCAGATTCTAGAAGACATGCTTCGAGCCTCTGTTATCTCATTCGGAATGGACTGGGAGAAGTGCCTTCCATTTGCCGAATTCGCTTACAACAACAGCTATCAATCTAGCTTGGGTAAAGCCCCTTTTGAAGTTCTCTATGGACGACGATGTCGAACACCCCTTAACTGGTCAGAGACCGGGGAAAGACAATTCTTTGGCCCGGATATGATTCAGGAAGCAGAAGAACAAGTTCGTATCGTTCGTGAAAAGTTGAAAACAGCCCAATCTCGTCAAAAGAGTCAATATGACCGGAAACATAGGGCTATGACTTTCGAAGTTGACGAGAAGGCTTATCTTCGGGTCACCCCTCTGAAGGGAACCCATCGTTTCGGTATCAAAGGCAAATTGGCTCCTCGTTACATTGGACCTTTTCGCATTCTCGCCAAACGAGGAGAAGTTGCCTACCAATTGGAACTACCTCCGCACCTCTCCAGAGTTCATGATGTCTTCCACGTTTCTCAACTCAGGCGTTGCTTCTCGGATCCTATCCGTGAAGTGGACCATGAAACGCTTGATCTCCAAGATGATCTTACATATCGAGAGTACCCCATTCGTATCCTCGATCAGGCCGAACGTACCACCCGACGTCATAATATCAAGTTTCTCCAAGTTCAATGGTCGCACCATTCTGAAGATGAAGCAACCTGGGAAAGGGAGGATCGTCTTCGACTTGAATATCCCGCCTTCTTCCTGGAGGAACCCAAATCTCGGGACGAGATTCTTTTGAGTGGGGGTGAGTTGTCACACCCTAGCTAGTCATGCATTAGAGTGTTGCATCATGTTTACTCTTTCATCAGAAACTTGAAATGGGGATGACAGAACCCCCAGTCCCCTCTGAAACCAACTAGGGTTACTAAAATAATTTTTCAATGAACCTGAAATGCCCTTCTAAAATGCCCATCATTTTTGCCTTGGTTCAGAACCTCTGCCAAAAGTGGTGCACATTTTCCTAGGCCATCCTAGGGTTTTTGAATTAAATCATAAATATTTGAATTTGGGCATTTAAAATAATATAAAATATTTAAATGCTCAAATATCTCCAAACTAAAATGTTTCATGTTGGAAATAATCCAACTATGGGCCAGGAATAGTTTGGTGATTTTTGAAGTTGCCTAGGTATTTTA
>NC_057806.1:629667333-629860333 GCF_018294505.1 Triticum aestivum
TTGGTTGCCATGTTGAACAGCTCCAGAGCGGTGCATAACTCCTCGTGGATGGCAAGCTCTTCCTTCATCTTGACGTCACGGACACCGTCAGAAAAGTCTGAAATGATGGCCTCGTCCATCACCTTGGGGATCTTGAGGCGAACGCTGTTGAAGTGTTGGACATACCTCTGTAAGGTCTCTCCTGGCTGCTACTTGATGTGGCGCAGGTCGCCCGCGGCCGGAGGGCGGTCGCGAGTTCCCTGGAAGTTGGCGACAAAGCGGTCGCGCATCTCATCCCAGGAGGAGATCGAGCTCGGGGGCAGGTTCAGGAGCCATGAGCGGGCTCCATCCTTAAGAGCCATGGGGAACCAGTTCGCCATGACCTTCTCATCGCCGTTGGCCTGCTCGATGCTTAGCTCGTAGAGCTGTAAGAACTCCGCAGGGTCGGGGGTGCTGTCGTAGCAGGGAGGCAGGTCCGGCATGAACTTGCCTGGCCAAACGACGCTGCGCAGCTCAGGAGTGAAGGCGCAACAGTCGGCCGTGGCCACGGGGGCCTATCCTGGAAGTAGAGCTTGGTCTTGGTGCCCTTGTGCCACAACGGCAAGCGGCGCGCGGTCTTGCCGCGGCGGCTGGTCTTGATGCGGCAGCGCTGGAAGCGGTGAAGCATTTTCTTGCGGTCCGGGAACTTCTTGGCAGCTTCCTTCTTCACCCGCTGGCACCCGACACGGAGGGTCGCACCGCGGGGCCGCGTGTCTTGGAGCCAGGGCACCATCTTGGTGTGGAGGTGGCAGAGGCGGTCTGTGAGCCACGTCTCCCGCAGGAGGGGGTGGACGAGGCAACGAGAGAGATGGCGTGGGATAGGCCCCAGCGGCGCTGACAAGCTCGGCGATGCGGTCGAGCCAGTGCTCGTAGAGGTCATCGACCGGGTGGTAGCGCAGAGCTCGCGCGCCATGAGCAGCGTGGCCTCCGCTGCCGTGGGCGCGCGAAGGGCGTGGGACGACGAGCCGGCCGGAGTCAGCGACGGGGTGACGGTGCAGCGTCCTGCCGCATCGAGGGGTGCAACGACGAGACCTGCTGTTCGTTTCCCGCTCGGCCAGTGGCGGCGTTAGCAGCAGGTGACGGGGAATGACGGGGAGGCCCGCCGACAGGTGCTGACTGAGCAACGCGGGCGGTGAGGGCGGCCCGGAGCTTAGCGTGGGTGCGACGAGCGTCGGCCATGGATGCGGTGGAGCGATGGAATGCGGACCGACGGGAAGGAAGCTTCAGCGCACCCCTACCTGGTGCACCAAATGTCAGATTTCGGGTTCCGACAAAACCGTTGAGGTTCAAACTCTGGGGTGCGCACAAAGATCTCTCTTCCCTCGCTAGCTCTCGCCCTCACCACGATCTCAAGTCCTAGCTCATCGAGCACGTAGAATAAAGAGACACAAGGTTTATACTGGTTCGGGCCACCGATGTGGTGTAACACCCTACTCAAGTGTGGTGGTGGTGGATTGCCTCTTGGGCTGAGGATGAACAGTTACAAGGGAAGAACAGCCTCCTGAGGAGAGGTGTTCTTGTGCTTGGTGGGTTTGTGTGGGTGAGGAGCAGTGCTGGATCTGATGAATCCTCCTCTAGATGAGATGCTCTCTACGGTGGTGGCTAGTCCTATTTATAGAGGCCCTAGTCCTCTTCCCAAATATTGAGCGGGAAGGGATCCAACAACGGCCAAATTTGAAGTGAGATAACTAGTACAAGTTATCCTGACTAAAGGTGGTCTTCGCCTGCCAAAGGCTCTGGTGGTGACGTCGTCCTGGGCTCCATGGTGAACTCCGTCCTGCCGTCCTGCCAGTCTTGGTCTTGTTGCACTGATATGGAAACCTTTGCCTGATGCCTCGGGACTCCTCGCCTGGGGTTGCCTCTTTAGCAACAAAGAGGAAACAAGGACACTTCGCCCTGGCGCCTGCCTAGCCTCGGTCGTCATGGCTTGCGTCATAGGAACCTCGCGAGGTTCCCCTTGTCTTGATCTCTCCGCCCCTTGTGAGCCAGCCTGGTGAGGCCGCCCCTAAGGAGGTCTTGCGTCGTCCACCTCACGAGGCTTGGCCCCTCGCGAGGGTCTTGAGTGTTTGCTGGTGAAGACGGGCCGTACAGGGCCGCTGGTAGAGCCACACCGTGGGCCGCATGCAGGCAAGTCTGGGGACCCCTGGTCCCAGGACGCCGACAACACCTCAGGTTGGAGGCTACAAGTTCACTAAAGTACTCATGGATGGAGGCATCAACATCAATATCCTTTACTATGATACTTTCCGTCGTATGGGCACTGTCTTTCATGGTTTGGTGCTTGGCAAGTCAGTGTATCCAGTGGGCAAAATAGCTTTGGAGGTGGCTTTTGGTGATGAGCATGATTCTAGAGTGCAGACTGAGGGAGTCCTGGATTAGGGGGTCCTCGGACGGCCGGACTATATCCTTTGGCCGTACTGTTGGACTATGAAGATACAAGATTGAAGACTTCGTCCCGTGTCCGGATGGGACTCTCTTTGGCATGGAAGACAAGCTTGGCAATACGGATATGTAGATCTCCTCCCTTGTAACCAACTCTTTGTAACCCTAGCCCCCTCAGGTGTCTACATAAACCGGAGGGTTTAGTCCGTAGGACAAGAACAATCATACCATAGGCTAGCTTCTACGGTTTAGCCTCTATGATCACGTGGTAGATCAACTCTTGTAATACTCATTTCATCAAGATCAATCAAGCAGGAAGTAGGGTATTACCTCCATCAAGAGGGCCCGAACCTGGGTCAACATCATGTCCCCCGCCTCCTGTTACCATCCGCCTTAGACGCACAGTTCGGGACCCCCTACCCGAGATCCGCCGGTTTTGACACCGACATTGGTGCTTTCATTGAGAGTTCCAATGTGTCGTCGCGATAAAGGCTTGATGGCTCCGCCGATCATCACCAACGATGTGATCCAGGGTGAGATTTTCCTCCCCAGACAAATCTTCGTATTCGGTGGCTTCGCACTACGGGCCAACTCGCTTGGCCATTTGGAGCAGATCGAAAGCTATGCCCCTGGCCATCAGGTCAGGTTTGGAAGCTCGAACTATACTGCCGACATCCGCGGAGACTTGATCTTCGACGGATTTGAGACCATGTCAGGTGCGCCGCACAGTCGCGATAGGCATGACTTAGCTCTGCCAACGGACAGTGTTCGGGAGATCCCACCTGCAACTACTCTGGCCCTCGATCCGAAGCAGATTATGCCGTCCGAGGACGGGTGGATGGACCCCGCCACGGAGGCCGCACACTCAGCGGCGATAGAGCCGAATACTGATTCCACTTCTTATGAGACCCATGTTGCCGGACACTTGGATTCGTCCCCGGCCACAAGCTCCGTACCGCGTGCGTCCGTGCCTATCGAATCTGATTGGGCACCGATCATGGAGTTTTTCTCCCCAGATATCTTTCAGCACTCACCATTGGGCGACGTGCTAAATGCATTGAGGTCTCTCTCCTTGTCAGGAGACCATTGGCGAAACTATGTCCGGCTAGAATGGGATGCGGACGACAAAGAAATTCGCTGCCCACCCACCACCCACTTGGTAGCCACTGTTGATGATTTTACTGACATGCTCGATTTCGGCTCCGAAGACATCGACGGTATGGACGACGATGCAGGAGACGATCAGGTTCCACCGCCCACAGGGCACTGGATTGCCACTTCATCACATGATATATATATATATGGTGGATACACCCAAAGAAAACAACAACGAGGAACGGAAGGATGCAGCGAAGGATAGCTCCCTCGGGAAGCAACAAAAGCGACGACGTAGGAGCCGCTCCAAATCCCGCCTCGGCAAGAACAGTGATAACAACGCAAGAAAAAATAACACCCCGGTTGACTCCAGGGGAAGTGACGACCACATTCAACCAGCGGACGACGAACATAGTACGGAGCCGCTGTCCGATCACGGCGACGCCAAGGATAAAGCTAATCAACCTCTCTCCGGAGAGGAAAACAGTCCGGACGATGATGCACACATCATCCCGAAAAGGCACTTGGAACAAGAGAACCTTCATAGAAGGCTTATTGCCACCGCGACGAGCCTGAAGAAGCAGAAGCAAAGGTTTAAGGCCGTGTAGAATACGTGTCGTGGTTTTTTCACGACAGATGTCCTAGTGTCAGGACTTAGTCATGGAGCCATCGCGATGGGTTAGCTTGAAGGGGTTAAAGCGGACACAGGGACGCAAGAGAGTTTATACTAGTTCGGCCCCTTCGATGAAGGTAAAAGCCTATGTCCAGTTGTGATGGAATTGATGGTGTTTCAATGACTAGGGAGCAAACAAGCTTCGCCTAAGTCTCGAGTTGTTGTCTGTCGTCCTTGAACCGCCACCGGGTCGTTCCCTTATATACACGGGTGACGCCCATCGGTTCACAGAGTCCCAACACCAGTTCATATTCGTATCCAGGTTGGTCTCTCCTTATTCCTAACTTACAATACAAGTTTATATACACATGCCGGTTTACGGCTACAAGTCTTAAACCGACTATGGGCCCTAGGCCCTCATCTGTCTTCTTGGGCGTTAATACTCTTGAACTACTGATGGAGTTGATCCGGCCCAGATAGGCCGGTTTACGCCCAGTAGTAATATCCCCAACATTAGGCCCCAGATTGATTTGAACGGGTTCATGTCAATCCTTAGCAAAAACTTCATCTTCAACATCTTCTCATAAGTTGGTGAACCGCCATGATGTCATCTTCCCTGATTGCTGTAAACCGGAGTGACATCACCTGTCATAAAGAGAGCATCTATGATATCTTCTTGCTTAATAGATCCGCAATAACCGAGGTGACAGCTCCGCTTCCAAAATTCATGGTCCCTTGATTTACGCGCCTGACACATGTCCTTTTTCCTTATAAATAGGACCGAAGGGTCATTTCTTTTCTCCCCTTCATGCCCTTCTTCTTCGTCTTCCTCGCGTCGCCAGCCTCGAAGCTCTGCCGCCGCCGTCAACTTCTGCACCGACCTTGGCTGCTGCATCAACCTGAACTCACCAGAGCACCGCGGCGACCTTCTGTGTCTTCCTCAACCCTGGTAAGCCTTCTGCTCTTCTCAACACAGATCTATTCTAGAGTTTCGTGTTCTTGCAATGTTCAGCACCTGTTCATTTTCATATACTAGCCCCTGGATGCATCTGTGAACCCCTGCTCTGTGCAGCGGTAACTTTTAGTATTTGCCTTTAGTTTCGTGCCCAGGACCATAGATCTCACATATATTTCTGCCCATTGATTCAATACTGTTCTGCTTTGAGCTTTTGACTATTTTTCTTCTTTTCTGAACTTGCTTCAGATCCAGCGCTGTAGAAAAATCATGCGAAATCTGTTTGTGCATACTTATCCATCCGCAATCTCAGCTGTTTCAAATGCTTAGATCAGGCGGTTTAACTTGGTGTAGAAAAAAATAACAAACCGGTATATACCATTAGTCCCCTTGTTAAACCGCCAGAACTCTTTAGCCAGATGCTGCCGCTTCATGGAACTCTGGTTTAGAAATAACTGTCTCCGGTTTAACATTGTACATACCAGTGTATATATTGTCCAACACATTCTTGAACCGGAATCACTACTTTGTAGATTTCACCATGGCCAAACAAGTGTACGAGTGCAACTGGGTTCCTTCTCGCGTGACAGAGACTCAGCTGAACAATTTAGTCTTAACAGGCGCTTTAAGCAGTAAAGAGACCATCCACTGGAGGTTACCCGGTACAGAATGCCCTCCCACCCCTCAAGAGGGAGAGGTCGTCGTTTTTGCAGATCACTTAGCCCGGGGCTTTAACCCTCCCGGTTCAAAATTCTACCGGGATGTCTTAGCCAATTTCAAACTCCGTCCGCAAGATACTGACCCCAACTCTGTTACCAACATATGTCACTTCTAGGTGCTCTGTGAGGTGTTCTTTCAAGAGGAACCCACAGTTGAGTTGTTCAGAGACTGCTTCCATCTAAACCACCGCACAGAGTTTACCGACGGTTCCTGTCGGTGTCAAAACCAGCGGATGTCGGGTAGGGGGTCCCGATATGTGCGTCTAGGCGGATGGTAACAGGAAACAAGGGACACAATGTTTTACCCAGGTTCGGGCCCTCTTGATGGAGGTAAAACCCTGCGTCCTGCTTGATTAATATTGATGATATGGGTAGTACAAGAGTAGATCTACCACGAGATCAAGGAGGCTAAACCCTAGAAGGTAGCCTATGGTATGATTGTTGTATGTTGGAGTTCTTGTCCTACGGACGAAAACCCTCCGGTTTATATAGACACCGGAGAGGGTTAGGGTTACACAAAGTCGGTTACAATGGTAGGAGATCTAAATATCCGCATCGCCAAGCTTGCCTTCCACGCCAAGGAAAGTCCCATCCAGACATGGGACAAAGTCTTCAATCTTGTATCTTCATAGTCCAGGAGTCCGGCTGAAGGTATAGTCCGGCCATCCAGCCACCCCCTAATCCAGGACTCCCTCAGTAGCCCCTGAACCAGGCTTCAATGTTGACGAGTCCGGCGCGCAGATTGTCTTCGGCATTGCAAGGCGGGTTCCTCCTCCAAGTTCTTCATAAAAGATTGTAAACACTAAGAGTAGTGTACGGCTCTGCAAAATAAGTTTCCACATATTGGCATAGAGAGAATAAAATTAACACAAATCTAATCTGCTGACGTATTCCGTAGCGTGACATCACACTACGGCCAAGCCTTTATTCGAATCATTTTCACTTCTCCACCTCAACACGTTTTGCAAGGCGGTTTCCTTGGCACGTCTTGTCAAAGTAGAGATCGTATCCCCCATTTACGGGATTCTCATCAATACGGACGTGGGTAACCCAACCGCGCCATTTATCACGGCGCTTGGGAGGCAAGCGAGTTTTACTAGGCTGGTGGGGACGCATAGCCGCATCCGCCCATATAAGGGGATAAGGATCCACCTTTTTACCTACGCCTTCCTCCTCCTTTGCCTATCCATCTTCTGCGCACCCGAGCTCCAGCGCCCAAGTCCGCACTTCCCACCTCAACCTTCTCCAGCAATGTCCGGAGCGGGAGGCAAGTGGATGGTCTCCTCCGTCACGGAGGGCCATGTCAAAAAGCTAAGGAAGGCCGGATACTTGTCCAAAGACATCTCACACCGGCTTCCTGAGGAGGGGCAGCTCCTCCCCACCCCAAGGCCCCATGAGAGGGTACTATTCCTTCCCCACTTCCTCCGCGGACTGGGTTTTCCACTCCACCCATTCATCTGGGGGCTCATGTTCTACTACGGCCTGGATTTCCACGATCTGGCCCTGAACTTCATCCTCAACATCTCGGCGTTTATCGTCGTGTGCGAGGCTTTCCTCCGCATCTGCCCGCATTTCGGCCTTTGGCTCAAGACTTTCAACATCAAGCCGAAGGTGGTGCGCGGCAGGCAGGCGGAGTGCGGAGACGCCATGGCGGGAAAGATGGCCAACGTCCTATGGCTCGAGGGCTCCTTTGTGGAGACCTTGAAGGGGTGGCAATCTGGGAGGTTTTACATCACCGAGCCGCGCGATCCGGAATGGATCGCGGGCCCTGAGTTCCGATCCGGAGCCCCCACGCGGCTCACGTCCTGGAAAGAGATGGACTTGTCGTGGGGTGACGAAAGAGAGGTGACTGGACTGCAGACATGCATCCAGTCCCTGGTGAACAAGCAGCTCAAGCTTGTTAATGTAGTCCAGGTTATGCTCGTCCGCCGGATCCTCCCGTGTCAACAACGGGACTTTAATCTATGGGAGTTTGACCCGGCGCAGCACCAAACCCTTAGCAGGCTCTTCGACACGATGTATGAAGACGTCTGGAGGGTGCTAACCAAAGGCGTCGAGGCTCCCGCATCCGCTTCCGAGGACCGCAGATACAGCTCACAGCGTCACGCTAGCGAGGTAAGCTATTTTCATCTTTTACAGGATGTTAGTTTTTTCATAGTTTGACTCTATGCGGGATCTAAACTCCCTTACCTTTGACAGGATTGGCAGGCGAAGTCCGGACAGATCGACTGTCCGGCTCCATTGCCCAAAGACCCAGCCAATGCCCGCTTAACGAAGCTACTGGCTCCGGCACCTTATGTGGTGCCGGAGAAGAAGGCCAAGAAGAAAAAGAGTTCCCGTTATACGGTGGTGTCGGACTCATCGTCCGACGAATCTGAGACGCACTCCTCCCGTGAAGACGAGGAGGAGGAATAAGAATCCTCTCCCCCTCCAGCGGGGGGAGGAAAGAAGAGGAAGGCCGCCCCAATGGGGGAGGCCGAAGGGTCCAAGAAGGGGAAAACCCTTCCTTCGGACTACTTCGCCGACGCCGACGACGATGAAGAGGAGTGGCCAGACAGAGCCAAGCGTCTGGCGAAATCGTAAGTATTCGAATACCAGAGTAACTCATAATATCCCTATTGTTGTGCAACTTTTCCCTAATGTCGAATATAATTATGCAGGCCGCCCCGGGCCGGACTCGACGAGTCGTCGAGCGGCTTCATGGATTCATCGGACGTGAACTCAGTTCCGCCCGCTGTCTCCCCCCGCACTGCGGACGACGCTGAAGTGGCGTCGCGACAAGCTCCGGGGTAAGAGGAGGTGGTCCTGGAGGAGCCACAAGGCAACCTCCCAGACTCCAGGAGTAAAGGGGACAAGACCCCCCAGGGCTCCAAGTCCGGCTTTGAGCCGGACACCGCGCCGGAATCCTCAACAGTTCCGGACCGCGGTAGGCGAACTCCTTCTAAGAGGAGCAAGCCTTCTGAGCCGGCAGCCTCCGTCCAACCGGAGGTGCCGGACAATCTGCTGGAGGTGCTTAACGGCGCCTCCATCGACGAGGAGCACCATACTATCATGAGTACGGTGATCCAGAAGGTTCAGTCCGCCAAGAGCGGACTGACTAAAGCTTGCGCTAGCCTTTTGACAGGCTTCGAGGTAAGTAAAAATATGTAAAAATATTACCGCATAGACAGTAGCCCCTGATGCTCTGTTTGGCGTTCGTAAAGAAAAGCCAAATAGAGGATCTATTAAATATCGCAGGAGTCTAACAAAAAAGGAGTCAATATATGTATGCAGGCTTCGCTGCTAGCCACCGCCGCACTGACTGCGGAGGTGGGTGCCCTAAAGCAGGGCCTCGAGCGGACCGAGCAAGAGCTCGGCCTTGCCAAGCGGCAGCTCGAGGAGAAAGAAGGTAAGAGATGCCTTATAGAAAAAATATATAAAAAAGATGCAATTGCAAAAAAATGACAGGATTGATACTGCTTATTGTAGGGGCCACAACTGAGGTGGCGACCCTCAAGCCGGCGCTACCCGAGGCCG
Organism: Triticum aestivum; assembly: GCF_018294505.1. Classification (NCBI taxonomy): domain Eukaryota; kingdom Viridiplantae; phylum Streptophyta; class Magnoliopsida; order Poales; family Poaceae; genus Triticum; species Triticum aestivum. The sequence goes on from NC_057806.1 coordinate 629,676,632, forward strand.
AGAAGAAAGCAGCCACTGAGCGCATCGAGTGGGAGAAATTTGAGGCGCAGGTCGGCGACGTGCAGCAAGAGCTTCAGGCTCTCATGAAAAAACATGAGAGTTTGGAGCTGGACTCGAAGACGCGAGCGTCCGAGCTTGCTGCGGCCCTTGAAACTGCCAAGTCTACCAAGGCCGAGACCCAGATGGCCCTCCACGAATTGGATGCGGTGAAAAAGATAGCGGCGGGTAAGGCATTCTTTATGCAAAGCAGATATATAAAAGTAAACTACTTGTTACTTACCCGAATCCGAAGCTCTCCAGGGGCATTCGCAGATCTTCCCCGCAGCGTATCGGATGCCGCCGCATTCTACCGAGCCGAAGAGGGCAGCTCGACGGAGAAGGTGTTCTAGTCTCAGTATGCTGAGGCCGGACACCCTGTGCCCTTGAGCGACCAGCTCAAGCACCTGGTCGAGCTCCACAAGGCGGCCAAACAGGCCATGAAGGGCTTCATAGTTCGGCTGTGGCCTGGAGAGGCCCTGCCTGGGAGCTACTTCGGACTGGTGCGGCGGCTGGTGGAGGCCTGTCCACGGCTCGAGGTCATCAAGCGCTCCGTCTGCATCGAAGGTGCCCGTAGGGCCCTTGCCCGTGCAAAGGTGCACTGGGGTAAGCTGGACAGTGAGAAGCTTGTGAGGGACGGGCCGCTGCCGGGGAAGGAGCATCGCAAGCCCGAGAACTATTACAAGGATGTTCTTGCTGGTGCCCGCCTTATGGCGGATGAATGTACCAAGGATGTAATTTTTGAATGAACTCGCTCGCGTTATCTTGTGCGCTGAAAACTTGTTCATATGCGCTAAGCAATGCTTGTTGAATTTAAAATATTACTTTCTGTGCGGTCGTTTATCAAAAATTGAGAGATGGCCAGTCGTCGGCTTCTGCCCCCATGCCACTAGTGCTGGGGTATTCGGGATAAACCTGAGCGCTATTTTTCCCATGATTGGGTCCGTCGAGGGAGGCGCTCAGCACAACGAACAAGGCAATCGGACTATAATGCTTGAACACTCTCACTTATCCATAGAACTCTATAATTTTAAATTTCGGTGAAGCCCCTAGTATTCGGAAGACCGAGTTCGGGGCGCTATCCATGCCTTCGCCGGACAAAGCCGGTTCCTCGCTCTAAGCAGCATAAGTCTTTAAGGACTCGAAAAACCTCTCGAACAGGGACCGGTCTCTCGCCTCATCATGATAGTCAGTTTTAGATTTCTCTACTGAGGTGCTCAGCCCAGCTCAACTGGGGCACAATCGCAGTAGTTCTCCTAATGCTACCTTAGCCGATATAGCGGAACGTAAGGCACCAAAACATAGGAGCCGGGCAAACCCAACTATTGACCCAAATCATGATTTAGAGCTGATGCAGTTTTAGCTTTCTCTACTGAGGTGCTCAGCCCTGCTCAACTGGGGCACAATCGCAGTAGTTCTCCTAATGCTACCTTAGCCGATATAGCGCAACGTAAGGCACCAAAACATAGGAGTCGGGCAAACCCAACTATTGACCCAAATCATGATTCAGAGCCAATGCATATAGTCCTATAAGTTCGGGGTGCCGCACTTGTGAAAGTGTTCGGACTTCTCACACCATATTGAGGGGTACTGAAGCCCCTGGCGTATTTTGCCGTACCACAATGTACGGGTGCAACATGTTATTAATAAACATATATATAAAAAGAGGGTAATGCAGAAAATAGACAAAAGCTATGCATTGTTTATAGAAAGGTTGCTATCAAAGCAGAACGATACAACTAGTGCGATAAGCAAAAGAAATTGGACTATTTAACATGTCCTGGCCAGGGGCAGGCCACGGAATTGTATTCAAAAGAGGTATGCTGCTCATAATAGAGACCACCTGGGAATTCCATAATGCGGCATGGCTTGTCTGCTTCCCTGGTTCTGGCATCGTTTGTGCGGCAGTTGGATTGCCGAACAGGTCGTCCGAAGTATGGACTCTTGAAAGTAAGAGAAAATTTAGAAAATAATTCGGTAGCCCCTAGTACGGTTTAAGCCTTGTTTTGGGCGTGCCGTGATGGCGCCCCTCCCGTTGTGCCCATGGTATTTCAAGAGCGTAGTTATGTACGCGAAGCACTGGTTTTGCTATATCGCGAGGGCTAGGATTGGGGCCGCATTGCTACGCTAGCTCGGAACGTGCCAGGCGGTCTTGTTGTAGGTTACTCCGGGCGCGCTTGACAGTGTTCGGCTTTTTAAGGGCCGGACTGGAGAACTGCCTATAGAGGCTGCTTTGTACTTCTGCTGCGAGCGCTTCCGTGTGCTCCTCCGTTCAGAGGGAGCGTTCGGTGTTTCCGTTGGCCGTAATTACTCCTCGAGGGCCTGGCATCTTGAGCTTGAGGTATGCATAGTGCGGTACCGCATTGAACTTTGCGAATGCGGTTCGCCTGAGCAGTGCGTGATAGCCACTGCGGAATGGGACTATGTCGAAGATTAACTCCTCGCATCGGAAGTTATCCGGAGATCCGAAGACCACTTCAAGTGTGACTGAACCTGTACAGTTGGCCTCTACACCTGGTATGACGCCTTTAAAGGTCGTTTTGGTGGGTTTGATCCTCGAGGGATCTATGCCCATTTTCCGCACTGTATCCTTGTAAAGCAGGTTCAGGCTGCTGCCGCCGTCCATAAGGACTCCTGTGAGATGAAATCTGTCAATGATTGGGTAAAGAACCAATGCGGTGAACCCGCCATGACGGATGCTAGTGAGGTGGTCCCTTCGATCAAAGGTGATCCGGCAGGAGGACCATGGGTTGAACTTTGGGGCGACTGGCTCCAGCGCGTATACGTCCCGTAATGCATGCTTCCGCTCCCTTTTAGGGATGTGGGTTGCGTATATCATGTTCACCATCCGCACTTGCGGGGGAAAACCCATCTGTCCGTTGTTGTTCGGCGGCCTGGGCTCCTCCACGTCATCGCTATTAAGCCCCTTGTCTTTGTGTTCGGCATTTAACTTGCCCGCCTGCTTGAACACCCAACAATCTCTGTTGGTGTGATTGGCTGGCTTTTCGGGGGTGCCATGTATCTGGCACAAGCGGTCGAGTATTCGGTCCAAACTGGACGGGCCCTGAGTATTTCTTTTGAATGGCTTTTTCCGCTGACTGGATTTGTAGCCTCAGAATCCGGCATTGACTGCCGTATCCTCGTTGCTGTCGCTGTTAACACGGCGTTTCTGCTTGTTCCGGCGCGACCTGCCGCTTTTGTCCTTGGTATCCGAATTACCAGGGCTCTTGGTTAAGTTGTTGCTGCGAGCTAGCCAGCTATCTTCTCCCACGCAAAAGTGGGTCATGAGTGTCGTAAGGGCTGCCATAGATTTCGGCTTTTCCTGTCCCAGGTGCCGGGCGAGCCACTCGTCACGGATATTATGCTTGAAGGACGCTAGGGCCTCTGCGTCCGGATAGTAGACTATTTGGTTTTTCTTTGTTAGGAACCACGTCCAGAATTGCCTGGCCGATTCCTCTGGCTGCTGAATTATGTGGCTTAGGTCACCGGCATCCGGTGGTCGCAGATAGGTACCGTGGAAATTGTCAAGGAATGCGGCTTCCAGGTCCTCCCAAGAACCGATTGAATCTGCTGGCAAGCTGTTAAGCCAATGCCGGGCCGGTCCCTTAAGTTTGAGTGGGAGGTATTTGATGGTGTGTAGATCATCCCCGCGGGCCATGTGGATATGAAGGACATAATCCTCGATCCATACTGCAGGATCTATTGTGCCATCGTATGATTCAATGTTTACGGGTTTGAAGCCCTCAGGGATTTTATGATCCATTACTTCATCTGTGAACCATAGTGGGTGTGCGGCGCCTTTGTACTGGGCTATATCACGGCGCAGCTCAAAGGAGCTTTGTCTATTGTGTCCGGCCTGTCCGGATTTATTGTATCCGGAGTGACGATCACCGTCACGTGCCGTGGGGCGCCCGCGCGATCCGTAGATCGATCTTGTTTGCCCTCCCTTGTCCTCCAGTATATCTCACAGGTCTGGCGCGTTTTACCGTGCCTTAGCATGTTTTGAGCGGCGTCGGGGCATGGCTTGAGTGGAGGGCCTAGAGGCCTCTCTGTCACGGCCACGAGGTGGTCGGTCGGCCATGTCATGCGCTGGTGATCTAGGTGCTTCCTCCTCTAATTGGGGTAGCAGCCTGCGTTTTGGGTATTGCTTGGAGGGGCGTTCGAGTTCATACTCTTCGGCCGCAAGGACTTCAGTCCATCTGTCAGCTAGCAAATCTTGATCAGCTCTAAGATGTTGCTGCTTTTTCTTGAGGCTGCTTCCCGTGGTTAAAAGCCAGTGTTTAAAACACTCTTGTTCGGCGGGATCTGATGGCACGACGAATTCGTCGTCGTCGAGGCTTGCCTCGTCTTCAGAGGGAGGCATATAATTGTCATCCTCAACCTCTCGGTCTGCCGCTCTCTCATGAGGGATGGCTTCTCCATCCACCTGTGCCGAATCTTGCTGGAGGGGATGTTCTTCGGCGCTATCCGGAGTAGTATTATCTCCCATGCCGGAATCACCGTTTTTTCTTTGGCGGGATTTAGAGCGGCACCGCTGACGCCGGCGCATGGGATGTTTCTTAGAGGTGTCATCCCCCGCTGTTCCATCGCCTTCTCCATCTTTTGGAGTGTCCACCATATATATGTCGTATGACGAGGTAGCCTTCCGGCGCCCTACAGGTGCTGCTTCTTGTTCGTCTCCTGCATCGTCGTCCATATCGTCGATGTCTTCGGAGTCAAAGTCGAGCATGTCGGCTAAATCGTCGATAGTGGCTACGAAGTGGGTGGTGGGTGGGCTTTGAATTTCTTCATCATCCGTACCCCAACCTTGCTTACCGTAGTCTGGCCAGGACTCTCCTGATAAAGAGAGAGACTTTAGTGAATTCAGGATGTCGCCGAAGGGCGAGTGCTGAAAGATGTCCGCGGCGGTGAACTCCATTATCGGCGCCCAATCGGATTCGATCGGCAGGGGCGCGGGGGGCTCGGAGTCCGGAGAGGAATCCGGCTCCTTGGAGTCACGTGCCATGCAGAGTGCGGGGCTGGTGTTCGGCTCGATCGCCTTTGAGATCGCAGCCCTCAAGGTGGCGTCCAACCGCTCATCCTCGATCAGCGCAGCAGGCTCCAAATTAAGGGTCGGAACCGATGCGCGTGCGGCCTCCAGGACACTGTTTGGCGGCAGAGCTAGATCAGGCCGATCGAGATAGTGCGGCGCGCTTGGCTGTGGCTCGAATCCGTCGAAGATCAAGTACCCGCAGATGTCAGCCGTGTAGTTCAAACTTCCAAACCTGACATGATGGCTAGGGGCATAGCTTTCGATCTGCTCCAGGTGTCCAAGCGAATTGGCCCGCAGTGCGAAGCCGCCGAAGACGAAGATCTATCCGGGGAGAAAAGTCTCACCCTGGACCGCATCGTCGTTGATGATCAAAGGAGCCATCGGGCCTAAGAGTGATGACACTGAGGATCTCTTAATGAAAGCACCAATGTCGGTGTCAAAACCGGCGGATCTCGGGTAGGGGGTCCCGAACTGTGCGTCTAGGCGGATGGTAACAAGAAACAAGGGACACAATGTTTTACCCAGGTTCGGGCCCTCTTGATGGAGGTAAAACCCTATGTCCTGCTTGATTAATATTAATGATATGGGTAGTACAAGAGTAGATCTACCACGAGATCAAGGAGGCTAAACCCTAGAAGCTAGCCTATGGTATGATTGTTGTATGTTGGAGTTCTTGTCCTACGGACGAAAACCCTCTGATTTATATAGACATCGGAGAGGGTTAGGGTTACACAAAGTCGGTTACAATGGTAGGAGATCTAAATATCCGCATCGCCAAGCTTGCCTTCCATGCCAAGGAATGTCCCATCCGGACACGGGACGAAGTCTTCAATCTTGTATCTTCATAGTCCAGGAGTCCGACTGAAGGTATAGTCCGGCCATCCGGACACCCCCTAATCCAGGACTCCCTCAGTTCCAATACAGAATTAGGTGGCATGGTGATTCAGAAAGGAAAGAGGCCACTTACCCTCACGCCAAACTGCACAGCCATCCCAAAGAGTGGAATCAAACATGGTTCTACTGCAAAGACACCTCCCCTGCTGAAGAAAATCCTTTCCCTGGCTTTCGTCCGGAGCGACTAAGTAATACACATCCTTTTCCACAAAGGTTGTCTGCCAAGGAGAGAAGTAAATATGCTCCTCAACTATCCAAGCTCACGGCCTTCATGGCTAACGGTTTAACAGGCGTTGACCTTGCTCGCTGTTGGATATTGTGGAGTATATTGCCCCTTAGTCAGCGCTCCGGTTTAATGTGCGAGTACACTTGCAGTGTCGATGACCCACCGCGACATGTTAACATTCATCTCACAGATGATGAAGTCACAAAAGCTGTGAAGAAAATATTAAACGAACCGGAAGCCGCCTGTGCTCGAACCGGCTTGCTTCCCTTCTGTGCCACCAACAAACCGCCAGCTGTAAGAGTTATACTTTATTTTTTATTGAACCTGTCCTTGCTTTATTTACCCTTTGTGAACATCAACATATTTCAAACAGGGCGATGATCCATTCTGGAACAAGAAACTTCCTCAGGAGAAACCGGAGAAGCCGGAAAAACCAACCCGACCAAAGACTAAGGTTGTGAAGAAGTCTCCTCACAAGAGGAAAACCACTGCATCTTCTGATCCGACAGCTGATGATGATGTGGGTAATCCGGACCTTGAGGTAGAACTTGATTCACTTGGCTTATTTCTCACACGCCTTATTGATAACGACTATTGTCAGGATGATGCCGAAGCCAGTCATGCTGATGCTGCAGAGGTAACTGCTCTTTCCTCCGATTTAAACCCCTTGCCTTCGCTAAAAATCTGCCGGGCAAACCGGAAAGTTAAATTTTCTCATCCTCTTGCTTACTTGGATCCAAACTTTCTTATGAAGACCAATCAGCACGAAGCTCGCCGCACAACCCGGCACAGCGGCCAGGTAGTTACCTCCGCTGGTTTACCGAACAGTCCGGTTCAGAAACGCCGTTCAGAGGTCTCTAATTCTCTTGTCAGTGCTTGTCCTAAAGCGGGCTGTTTTCGTCAACCTCTTAATCCATCTGACTCTGATTATCAGGTCACTTCCCATTCATCATCTGGCGAGTCATCAGCTACTCAGCTGCCACCGCTCAAAACGGTGCTTGGGTAAGCTATACTTATCATAATGTTTCTGATGTATTACTTTGTAACATATACTGTATTGACCTTGGTTATTCCTTTCAGGGCCAAGCCTAGGCCAAGCAAAAAGGCTCGCATAGATAAAGCGGCTGAAGAAGATGCTATTCCTGAACCGGCTATCTGTGAAGATGCGCCAAACGACCCGCCACCACAAGATGATGACTTTATTGCTGAAGAGAGACATGTTGATACCTCTGGTCCTGTTGACCAGCCCAGAAGCCCCATCCGGATTGAGAAATCCACCAGTCCATCCAAGCCTACTGATAAACCGACGGCCCCAGTGCAAACCGGTGACGCCCAGGATGATGAAGTTGTTATTACTGGTGTTGGCCATACAGAGCCAAACAATCCTGTCGCTTTGTCTAAACATACTGCCAAGGAAGAATTTGCTGCAATTGGCAAGGGCAAATGGAATGTCGACTTGTCAACTTATGCTGCTTTGTCTCCTCAAGATCTCCATTCCGTTTATCTAAACCGGTTATACACCAGCCATGATTATGAAGCCGGTCTGGTTAACATGATGAAGGATAAATATGAGGTAATTTCCATATACTCCTTTGCTTGTAATTCGTCAACTCCAATAGCCCCCAAGTGTCGGTTTAAGATATCATTTTAAACTAGGACTTGTCATTTAGACTTCAATATACCTGAATTTGCTGATGTAGCCCCCAAGGGCCGGTTCAACTTAGTATAGTTAAACCGGGACTTTAGGTAATAAATATTGTAGCCTTAGTACTTAGTTGAACAAATAGCCATTAGCCCCCAAGTGCCAAGTTGAATACTTGTATTGAGCTTGGGACTTCCATAAAAATTGTAAGATAAAGATCAAATAGGCATTAGCCCCCAAGTACCAAGGGCATAACTTGTTATGTGATTGGTGCTTCACTTCTGTACCCTCATCTATATCATATCATTGTCTATATGTAGGCTGAGACGAGCAAAAGTGAAAACCAAATCACCGATTTGTAGGAAAATCTTAAGTCTCAACAAGCTGAAACCTCCAAAGCCAAAGAGGAATTGACCAACGCTTTAAGCGCCATGGAACATCTTAAGGAGGGCTTCCAGAAGGAGCGGGCAGATTGGGCCACTGAAAAGTCTGCTTTAACCAAGCGAGCCGAAGATGCCGAAGCTGCGCTCAAACCGGTGGTGGACGAACTGACCAGCATAAAGCGGCAAGTGCATTCCATGACTGTTGCTATCTTTGGTAAGCCGATTTAACTTCTAGAGTTACTCAGCCTTCTTATGTAGCTTTAAATTTGCTAACTCTTTGTAACACTTCAGGAACACGCATTGGTCACTTGGTGTCAGATGTTCAGATGAAATTGAAGGCCGCTTACACATTGATCGAGCAGTTGTATACTGGAGCGTAGCGGATCACCTCTACTGCCTCCATAACAATCCGGCGCCCACTTTGATTCAAGATACTCTTAAGAGGCTGTCGATGCTTCCTGCCCGGGTTGAAGAGCTGAAGAAATCTCCTGCTCGAACCGGTGCCATCAATGCCTTAATCCGGGCAAAAGCATGGGTGCCGGATTTTGACCCTGTTGAGGCAGCTCAGGGCTATCCCAGCTTGAAGGAAGACGGGTCAGAATTTAGTGAAGCGGATCTGCGAGCAATAAACTGGGAGGTGCGTCCTCTAGCTTGCCAATTGGCTGAAGAGGCAGACTTGTCTCATTATCAAGCACAGTACAATGACCAAAACAAGCGAGTAGCCGCACTGATTCCTGAAGCGGAAAACCTTATCCCTCCAATCCGTAAGCACACTTATGCTCCTGATATTGAACCATCGCTGCTGATCCATGATGAAGCTGTTTTTCAAGCATTAATGGGAATCGACTGGAGAACTATTGATTTCCAGCCGCTGGGTAGAGAAGCAGAAGTTGAAGCGGCGCGGGATGACCCACAACCATCAAGCCATGTTGGTGACCAGGCTTGAACCGGAAGCCGGTTTAAACTGCTCCCCCTTTGTGTTCTGTGAAAAAACAATGATCTTATTTGGGAAACCATGTTGCCTTGTAATAGTCTAGCTGATACTCTTGATTTTGTTATGCCTTCATGCATAAGTACTGCAACCTGTGCTTCCTTTGGGTGATAAAATTTCCAAAGTATTTTCTGCAATCAAGAAATCTTAAAATGCCGCCGCGGTTGTACCGTCAGGCGGATCATTATGAAATCAAAATATCTGAAATTGAAGTATATGATCCAATCTTTGTGATACATAATACCTGCCATCGTTGGGCATGAAGCTGGCTTGGCCAATCTTGAAACGGATGTTTTATAAACCTACACCGTTGGAGGAGATAACAGCTCCTGTATATATAATGCCGGTTTAACTTGTAAACCGTGCCGGGTGTTATAATAAACACCATGTTACTCCTCAATAGGATGTTTAACAAAGAAAATCAAACCGGGAAACAGTCTCCGGATTAAAAATGGACCGTGTTTGGTCAATTGATAGTTTGAACCGGTTTTAAAAACATTATCGGTTTAAAACAAGAATAAAGAAATATTTATCAAAGAAAATTTTCAAGCAAAGGCAATGATAAAACCGTTTGCAAAAAGAGGCTTATTGAGCCGATCAGATGGCATTAGCATGGTCAGACACGACCAAGCCCTGGATAGGCGTAGCTATGGTTCAAGTCAGGCATGTCCCCAAATGAAACAGTGGCATTATGCCGATCAAGAGGCGTGGCAATGGTTCGGGTTCGACCAAGCCCCAAAGTGATTCTGTGGCCTTAGGCCGATCAAGAGGCATGACTGGTTCAGACTTGACCATGTCCCCAAGTGATCTGGTGGCTTTCGCCTATCAAAAGGTGTTGCATTGGTTCGGATACGACCAAGCCCCCAAGTGATGTCATAAAGCTTTTGAAAAGAATATTCAAGGGGTAAACCGGAGGCCACTTTAAGACAAAACAACTCCGTGTAACCACTCATGATATAAAAAGAAACAGAGACCACGCTTTAGCTGAGGCTCCGGTTTATTGTATTAATCATAATATATACAGTGTCATAATATGTACATAAGTAGAGCCGATGGCTCAGGTATAATAAGGCCGAAGATGAGCTATGTTCCACGGACTGTTGGTCTCCTGCTCTCATGTACGTGAGTCTTTGTGCTCTCGAATATCGATCAGATAGTATGACCCATTGTGCAGATTCTTGCTGACCACGAAAGTTCCTTCCCAAGGTGGGGATAACTTATGCATATCAGTCTGATCTTGGATGAGCCAAAGCACCAAATCTCCCTCTTGAAAGGTTCTGGTTCTGACTCGGCGACTGTGATAACGACGAAGATCCTATTGGTAAATCGCCGAGCGGGCAGCTGCTATATCACGCTCTTCATCCAACAGGTCCAAAGCATCTTGCCGTGCTGTCTCGTTGTCCGCTTCAACATAAGCTGCCACACGAGGTGAATCATGATGGATATCACTGGGGAGAACCGCCTCCGCTCCGTAGACCATGAAGAACAGCGTATATCCTATTGATCTGTTGGGTGTAGTATTGATGCTCCATAACACAGATGGCAACTCTTCTACCCACTAACCCGGTGTTCTCTGCAAAGGAACCATAAGCCGGGGTTTGATGCCTCTCAAGATCTCTTGATTAGCTCGCTCTGCTTGACCATTGGACTATGCGTGGGCTACTGATGAAACATCAAGCCGGATGTGCTCACATTCGCAGAACTCCTTCATGGCACCCTTGGACAAATTAGTACCATTATCTGTGATGATACTCTGTGGAAAGCCAAACCGGAAAATCACTTTTTTGATGAACTGAACCGCCGTGGCTGCATCACACTTGCTAACGGGTTCTGCCTCCACCCACTTTGTAAATTTATCAACCGCCAGCAGAAGGTGGGTCTTTTTATCCTTGGACCTTTTGAAAGGTCCAACCATATCCAGCCCCCAAGTTGCAAACGGCCAAGTAATTGGAATCATTCTGAATTCTTGAGCCGGCACATGAGAACTTCGTGAGAACTTTTGGCAACCGTCACATCGTCTGACCAGATCTTCCGCATCAGCATGAGCAGTCAACCAATAGAAGCCATGGCGGAACGCTTTAGCTACCAAAGGTTTTGAACCGGCTTGGTGACCACAGTCTCCTTCGTGGATCTCACGCAAAATTTCACAGCCTTCCTCAGGAGACACACAGCGTTGAAATGCCCCTGACACACTGCAGTGATGTAACTCACCATTGATAATAGTCATGGACTTGGATCGCCGGATTATCTGCCGGGCCAGAGTCTCATCCTCTGGTAACTCACCCCGGTTCATGTACGCAAGGTAAGGAAGCATCCAATCCGGAATGACATGAAGAGCTGCCACCAATTGAGCCTCCGGATCAGGAATAGCCAAATCCTCTTCACCAGGGAGCTTGACCGATGGGTTGTGCAGCACATCAAGGAAAACATTGGGCAGGACCGTTTTGCGCAGCGAGCCCAACCGGCTTAAAGCGTCCCCCGCTTCATCCTACCGGCGGTCCATGTGGTCCACCTGATAGCCTTTGAAATGACCTGCAACAATATCCACCTCACGACGATATGCTGCCATGAGTGGGTCCTTGGAATCCCAAGTGCCAGACACCTGTTGAGCCACTAGGTCCGAGTCACCAAAGCACTTAACTCGGCTTAAATTCATTTCCTTAGCCATCCGGAGACCATGGAGTAAGGCTTCATACTCAGCTGCATTGTTAGTACAAGGGAACATTTAGCGGAGAACGTAATAAAACTTATCACCTCGTGGGGAAGTTAATACGACTCCAGCCCCCGAGCCCTCCAATTGCCTGGATCCGTCAAAATGGATGGTCCAATATGTGTGATCCGGCTTTTCTTCAGGTGCTTGCAGCTCTGTCCAATCATTGATGAAATCGACAAGTGCTTGAGATTTGACCGCCGTTCGGGGTGCATATTTTAATCTGTGCGGCCCAAGCTCTATAGCCCACTTAGCGATCCGGCCAGTTGCTTCCCGGTTCTGGATGATATCTCCCAAGGGAGCAGAACTGACGACTATCATGGGGTGTCCCTATAAGTACTGCTTAAGCTTCCGTCTTGCCATAAAAACTCCATACACCAGCTTCTGCCAATGCGGATATCTTTGCTTGGACCCAATAAGTACCTCGCTGATTAGTAAACCGGGCGCTAAACCGGATGCTCCTTGCCTGCCTCCTTTCGCTCCACTACAATAGCCACACTGACTGCACAAGCATTAGCGGCAACATATAATAGAAACGGCTCCTTGTCAATTGGAGCGGTGAGCACAGGCGGATTGGCCAATTGCCGCTTTAAGTCCTCAAACGCTTTATCAGCAGCAGAACTCCAGACGAATTGATCCATTTTCTTCAACATCTGATACAAAGGGATTGCTTTCTCACCAAGGCGGCTGATAAACCGGCTCAATGCGGCAATCCGGCCAGCCAGACGTTGAACGTCATTGATACACTTCGGTTTGGCCAGGGAGGTGATGGCTGTAATCTTCTCCGGATTAGCTTCAATTCCCCTATTGGACACCAGAAAACCCAATAACTTACCTGCCGGTACACCGAAGACACACTTGGCCGGATTGAGCATCATCTTGTACGTCCTTAGGTTATCAAAAGTTTCTTCCAAATCGTCAACCAAAGTCTCCTTCTCCCTTGACTTAACCACGATATCATCCACATAAGAATGCACATTACGGCCAATCTGTTTATGAAGGCAATTTTGTACACATCGTTGGTAAGTTGCCTGAGCACTCTTGAGCCCAAAGGGCATAGATACATAGCGAAAGGCTCCAAAGGGAGTTATGAATGTTGTCTTCTCCTGGTCCTTAACTGCCATCTTGATCTGATGATAACCAGAATATGCATCCAGAAAACTTAAACGCTCACAACCCGCCGTAGCATCAATAATTTGATCAATACGGGGGAGGGAAAAAGGATCTGCTGGACAAGCTTTGTTAAGGTCTGTGTAATCCACACACATGCGCCAAGTTCCATTTTTCTTAAGGACCAGCACCGGACTAGCCAGCCATTCAGGATGAAAAACCTCAACAATAAAGCAAGCCGCTAAGAGCTTGGCCACTTCTTCTCCAATAGCTTTGCGTCTTTCTTCGTTAAACCGGTGGAGGATCTGTTTCACTGGTTTATACTTAGGATCCACATTAAGAGTATGCTCAGCAAGTTGCCTCGGTACACCTGGCATGTTAGAAGGCTTCCATGCAAAAATGTCCCGGTTCTCACGGATGAACTCGTTGAGTGCGCCTTCCTATTTCGGATCCAAGTTGGCACTGATGCTGAACTGCTTGGACGAATCGCCAGGTAAGAAGTCAACAAGCTTAGTTTCAGCCGCCGATTTGAACTTCAGGGCCGGATCATGCTCCGTGGATGGCTTCTTCAACGGAGTCCTGTCTGCCCGATCAACATTGTCCTTATAGTATTTTAGCTCCTTTGTGTCACAAACCGACTCTGCGTAGGCCGCATCACCTTCTTCACACTCCAAAGTGACCTTGCAGCTTCCATGAACTGTTATCGTCCCCTTGTGACCCGGCATCTTGAGTTGTAGATACACATAATAGGGCCGTGCCATAAACTTGGCGTAAGCCGGCCGCCCAAACAAGGCGTGATATGGGCACTGGATTTTTCCACCTCAAAAGTCAATGTCTCCGACCTGGAATCATGATCATCTCCAAAGGCCACCTCCAGGGCTATCTTACCAACAGGATATGCTGACTTACCAGGTACCACACCATGGAATACCGTATTGGACGGTTTAAGATTTTTATCTGTTAGTCCCATACGACGGAAGGTCTCATAGTATAAGATATTAATGCTGCTCCCTCCATCCATGAGTACCTTGGTGAACTTATAACCTCCTACCTGAGGCGCCACCACCAATGCTAGCTGACCCGGATTATCAACCCGGGGAGGGTGATCCTCTCTGCTCCATACGATTGGCTGTTCAGACCAGCGTAGACATCGGGGCACGGCCGGTTCAACAGAATTTACAGCCCTCCTCTGAACCTTCCGGTCTCGCTTGTCCAAACTAGTGGTGAAGACATGATATTGCCCACTATTCAACTGCTTCGGGTGACTCTGGTACCCTGATTGCTGTTGCTACTGTTGCTGATTGCAACCACCCTAGCTATTATTTTGATTGTTATGTCCGTCTGGATTACCATTAAATCCTGAACCGGAATTTCCTCCACCGTAACCCGGCCCGGATCCTGAGCCACCACCTGAGCCGTGATCATACCGGAAAGCATTGGAATTTTTGAATTCCTGCATAATGTAGCAATCATTCCAAAGGTGGTTGGCTGGCACCTCCTTCGTCCCATGCTTTAGGCAGTGCTGGTTTAATAGATAATTTAAGCGGTCCGGGTTAGGATTAGGTGCTCCACCGCGATTCGGCGGTTACCCTTGCGTCGATGGCCCTTGTCCTGTGCATTGGTATTAGCCACAAAGTCCATGTTGCCATCCACTTTACGCTTGCCTCTGCCACCATTACCTATCGGATGATGATGCTGTCCTTTGGAGTTGTTGTTCTTTTTTCCCTTCCCTGTCTTGTCATCATCAGACTCGGGATCCTTGGTACTATCAGAATCAGCATACTTCACTAATGCAGCCATGAGAGTCCCCATATCCGTGCAATGGCGCTTCATCCGCCCCAACTTCAACTTTAAAGGACCAAACCGGCAGTTTCCTTCCAGGGTGATAACAGCGGTGTCAGCGTTGATGCGGTCCGATGAATGCAGAACTTGCGAGACCCAGTGCACCCAATGGGTCGTCGATTCTCCTTCCTCCTGGACACAGGCTGCTAAGTCCACTATAGACATAGGCTGCTTACATGTATTCTTGAAATTACTGATAAACCGGGCTCGCAATTGGGCCCATGAACTGATAGAATTGGCCGGTAGGCTTTTTAACCAAGTACTTGCCGTTCCTTCGAGCATCATGGTGAAGTACTTCGCACATGCCGCATCGTCCACATCAAGCATCTCCATGGCCATCTCATAACTTTCTACCCATGTCTCTGGAGGTTGATCCGCCGTGTAATTTGGTACCTTGCGCGGGCCCTTGAAATCCTTGGGCAGGCGCACATTGCATAAAGCGGGGACAAGGCAAGGCACCCCCAAAGAACTAGAAGTAACACCAGGTTCGACCGAGATGGTTGGATGAACCGGCGTGAGCTGACGAGCCTGATACTATGCTGCTAACTCGCCCTCCCTGCGCGCTCGGGCCCGGTCCACCACTTCCCGAGCATTATCAGCACCACCCGCTAGGTTGTCACCACGGGGCGCTCCACGTCGTGCATTACTCGATACGGCCGGTTCATCCATATGTTTGCTATAGCTCCGGCTTGGACGAGGGGTGGAGTGGATCCGGTCACGGTTGTACGAGTATGCTTCTTGTTGGACCAAAGCTGTCCTAAGAAGCTCCTTGACCCGGCGCGTTTCCACTGCATGCGGGGAATCACCTTCAATTGGGATGGCCTTCAGTCGTGCAGCAGCTGCAACAAGGTTGTCCTCGGGTTGGACTAGTGACCTGGAGGTGTTGGAATAGCCTGAGGCACAACAGTGTTATGGCGAGGTAGGTCTGTCAAACGGGGCAGAACCGGCGGGCAAACGGGATCTGTACTTCCTCTTTAGGACTTCATGCGACGCGTTCTGATCCAGCATAAGCCTATAGGCTTGCGCATCCAAAGCGGCCCGCTCTGCAGTCATTCTGGCATTTTCAGCTGCTAAGTCAGCCTTGGCTTGAGTGATCTGTTCCCTCACCTTCGCAATTTCCGCGTTGTGGGCTTCCTGATCCGCCGGGTTAGCCTCTGCCATAAGCACAACCAACGCATCAAACAGATCCGATAAAACTTGAGCCGGCGGGCGCACAGAGCCTCCTGCCCCGGCAGCCGTCGCCGCTACTGAACCGGAGATCATCGCTGCTGCCGTGGAAGAGTGAAGCGCTGCTTCTGTACCGGCCATAAATATTCCAACCCAGTTAGGCAGATCCGAGGGGTCCGGAATACTTTCGCCATCGGAACAGCACCCAATCCGGCCATCTTGTAGCTGATACAGAGATTCAGTTTCCCCGGTTGATGACTCGTCACCGGAGTAAACGACGGTCTCGCCACCAGATTCTGATCCATCCTCATAACTTCCTCCAAGGATGACTCCCACGAAGGCACGCTTCATGGACGGTTTAACCTGGGCAGATCGCGCACGCTGAGCCGTTTCGACAAGGTCGGCGCAGATGTCCGGCTCAGGGCCCGGTTCAACGATCTTGCCAATGAAGACGTGTATGCAACCAAAGGGGACCCGGTACTCGTACTTAATCGAGCCGGCGTCGGGGCCCCAGCCTGCATCATCGATGTAGAGTTTGCCGCGACGACTCTTAGTCATCCGGCCCACAGCGTAGCCCTTGAGTCCTTCGAAGCGGCCCTCCAAGAACTTGAAACCATCGTGCGATAGCCACACGGTGGGCGCCAACTGTCGTGGTTTTGTCACGGTAGATGTCCTAGTGCCAGGACTTAGTCGTGGAGCCATCGCGACGGGTTAGCTTGAAGGGGTTAAAGCGGACACAGGGACGCAAGAGAGTTTATACTAGTTCGGCCCCTTCGATGAAGGTAAAAGCCTACGTCTAGTTGTGATGGAATTGATGGGGTTTCGATGACTAGGGAGCAAACAAGCTTCGCCTAAGTCTCGAGTTGTTGTCTGTCGTCCTTGAACCGCCGCCGGGTCGTTCCCTTATATACACGGGTGACGCTCGTCGGTTCACAGAGTCCCAACACCGGTTCACATTCGTATCCGGGTTGGTCTCTCCTTATTCCTAACTTACAATACAAGTTTATATACACATGCCGGTTTACGGCTACAAGTCTTAAACCGACTATGGGCCCTAGGCCCTCATCTGTCTTCTTGGGCTTTAATACTCTTGAACTACTCATGGAGTCGATCCGGCCCAGATAGGCCGGTTTACGCCTAGTAGTAATATCCCCAACAATACGCTTAACAGTAGATGGAACAAAGTGCTCGAACTGAAGAAAAGTGTGTTGGTAGTCGCCACACAAAGAGCTATCCAAAGCGCAAGCTGTTGCCTGAATTCGACGATGAGGCCTTAGAGCCCACACAGCCGAATAAAACGGCCAACCGGTTGGATCGACCACCTCGTGGCCGTGATAGAGCGGCTGACGAGGCCGCACATAAGTCAGCACACAATCCACGCAAGGACTCGCATCAAAAGGCCGGCGTGGCCAGATCCATCTACGGATCTAGGAAGCACGCTCCAGCGCATAATCAATACCGAACACTACAACCATCAGAGCGCCATGGCACATCCAAATAGAGGGGTGCGGCGCACCCCCTATGTTTCACCGATGAGGTGCTGGATCACGAATTTCCAGAGGGATTCAAACCCGTCAATATAGAGGCATATGACGGAACGACAGACCCTGGGGTCTGGATTGAGGACTTCATCCTCCATATCCATAGCGCTCGCGGAGATGATCTCCACGCCATCAAATACTTGCCTCTCAAGTTGAAACGACCAGCTCGGCACTGGCTGAAGAGCCCCCCCAAAAATTCAATTGGAAGTTGGGACGAGCTTGAGGATGCCTTTAGGGCTAACTTTCAAGGGACCTATGTCCGACCTCCAAATGCAGACAGTTTAAGTCATATAATTCAACAGCCCGGAGAGTCAGCCCGAAAGCTCTGGAATAGATTTCTCACTAAGAAGAATCAAATAGTCGACTGCCCGGCACTGAAGCCTTAGCAGCTTTCAAACACAGCGTCCAAGACGAATGGCTCACCAGACACCTCAGCCAAGAAAAGCCAAGAACAATGGCAGCCCTAACAAGTATCATGACCCGCTTTTGCGCGGGCGAAGATAGCTGGCTGGCATGTAGTAGCACCAGCGACCCAGGCACATCTGAAGTCAGGGATGGTAATGGAAAACCACGACGCAATAAAAGCAAGCATCGAAACAATGAAGACAACCCAAACAACACGGCGGTAAACGCCGGATTCAGGGGATCTCGACCCGGTCAGCGGAAAAAGCCTTTCAAAGGCATCAGAGATGGACCGTCCAGCCTAAACAAGATTCTAGACAAATTATGTCAGATTCATGGCACCTCCGATAAGCCTGCAAATCACACCCACAGAGAATGCTGGGTCTTCAAGCAGGTCGGTAAGCTAAACGCCGAACACAAGGGGAGGGAGACACCAAGTGAAGACGAGGATGAGCCTCGTCAGCAAAACGCTGGGGGACAGAAAAAGTTACCACCAGAGGTCAAAACAGTGAACACGATTTACATGATGAAGAGGAGGAGCAAACATGCACTCCGAGACATACGCGCCGTAGAGCCTGTCACACCTAAGTTCAACCCTTGGTCGTCCTGCCCGATCACTTTTGATCGCAAGGATCACCTGACAAGTATCCGACATGGAGGATTGGCTGCCTTGGTGCTAGACCCAATTATCGACGGATACCATCTCACCCAAGTCCTCATGGACGGTGGCAGCAGTCTTAATCCGATATATCAGGACACAGTCCGCAAAATGGGGATAGACCCGACAAGAATCAGCCAAAGCAATACTACCTTCAAAGGAGTAATACCGGGCCCAAGGCCCACTTTATGGGCTCTCTAGTACTATAGGTTGTATTCGGTTCTCCCGACAACTTCCGAAGTGAAAAGTTAACCTTCGACATCGCTCCATTCCAAAGCGGCTATCAAGCGCTACTCGGAAGAACAACTTTCACACATTTTAATGCAGTACCGCATTGCAATTTTCTTAAACTTAAGATGCCCGGTCCACGTGGCATCATCACATTTAGCGGTAATGTTGAGCGTTCCTTACGCGTGGAGGAACATGTGGCGGCTTTAGCAGCCAAGCAATAAACGTCCCATCCAACCAAAATAAATGATCAGTCGTTAAGACCGCAGACATGGTTAGACGAGTCCGGTGCATCACTAGCTGTAACAGCTTAGATCAACCTGAGATTGGTTTGATGGATATACCCCCATAGGCGGTACCAGGGGCTCCCCGCATGTAAAAAGGACTACAGTTCAGCTCGACCTCACTTATATTGAATTTTAATGGTTTATTGAGAATAACAAATTTTTCGCACGATAACTTTCACCTAAATTCTTCTCTTTTACAGACGATAATCGTGCTACACCCTTCCAGAGTACGGCACAATGGGGACACAGGCGCAGACGTGCAGCAAGGCCCCGCTCAAAGGTTATTTTTTTAGATTAAGACCCTATGTAAACCTTTTTTACTGTCTCTTGTTGCTTCACACCCTCCGGATACTCAGTATAACCGAGAGGGATGCTGACGTTATTGGCATTTCGCCACGTCAGAACAATGCATGTACCTAGACACTCGGGGTTCATTATGAAGGGTGTTACTCAGCCAGGTATATGTTGTAAAGACCGAATACCTTAGGAAGTGTTCGGCGTCGCGAGTTTGGCCTTATATGCATCAGCTCTGAATCATGTCTTTGATCAAATGTTGGGTTTGCCCGGCTCCTGCGTTTTGCTACCTTACGTTCCGCTCTATCTGCTAAGGTGGCACCGGGAGAACTACTGGGATTGTGCCCTGGTTCATCTGGATGAGCACCTCAGTAGAGAAACCCGAAAACTGATTGTCATGATACAACGTGATACTGGTCAACCACTCGATGACTTTGCGGAATTTTCAGGATTCCTCCGTATTAACGAAGGGCCGGTTTTCCCGGTCATGTACGTACGCGCCCCGTACTCGGACGAGCGCGGAAGTACCAGGGGCTATATAGTAGCCCCACTGTCAAACTCCTATGGTTAAGTGAAAGTGTTAAAGCAACATAGTCCGATTGCCTCGTTCGCCGCGCTACCACCTCCTTAATGGACCAAGACGTTGGACCAAGTGTGAAGACGCGCTTTCGTGAACACCCCCGCATTGTATGTGTGGGGGCTGAAGCCGACGACTGCCAACTTTCAGGATACATATATATACACATAAATGACCGCACAGGAGGCATAATAATACTTTTAGGCAAAAGTATAAACACAGCCTTTATAATTCCAATAACATTGTTCTTACAATTGGGATACATGCCACTAGAGCATGATACTCTTCGAGCACTGAGCCTCTATTAAACGAGTGCCTTCTAAGACTTCTTCAAAATAGTGCTCGGCCGATACCCAGCCTATGGCCAAACTCTAGGTTGCAATAGCGGTAGCCTCCATCTCTGCCCAGTATGTCTTGACACGGGCAAGAGCCATCCGTGCACCCTCTATGCATGCCGACCTCTTCATAGCGTCGATATGCGGCACATCACCAAGGAATCATTGCACTAAGCCAAAATAACTATTCGGCCTTGGTCCATTCGGCCAAAGATGATCCACAACAGACCTCATGGCAAGCTCGGGAAACCTATGGAGCTTGGCCCACTCAGCCATTTGCTGATTTAACAACAGCGGACGCGCCGGAGCATCGAACTGCGACCAGAACAACTTTTCCACTTCGTGATCTTTTTGATCTTCGAAGAACTTGGTCGCATCAGCAACACTTGCTGCCAAATCCAAGTACGCGTCCGCAGAACTCCATAATCGATCCAGAAGGGCATACTTAGGATCTCCGAATTTCGTCCGCAACAAAAAGGGCTTCCCAGCCGCGATATCTCCGGCTTGACGTAGCTCCTCCTTCGCTGCTCTGATTTCAGAGCGGGCTTCCTTGGCTGCCACCGTGGTTTTCCCCAGGTCCGCCGTCTTCGTTTGGCTTTCCTTTTCTAGAAGCTCATGACGGTCGGCAGCATCTTTCAGCTCAACAGCCATCTTGGCAATTTTCTCTCTGCTCTGGCAATGCGCGGCCTGTTCCGCTCTTAGCTCCTCGACCGCCTTTAGGGCGGCCGCATCACTTTTCTTGGCTTGTTCCTTGGCTCGAGCAAGATCTGCCCGAAGGGTCTCCACGGTGATAGCTCCATCTGCAGTCACAACATATTACAGATACTAGCATCATGCTCCTCTTGAATATGTGTTGATCATCAGAGAATACATACGCTCTGCCTCATCAAGCCGCTTTTTTACAAGCACGATGTCGGCATCTGCCGCATCAAGCGCCTCAGTTCAACAAACTCACAAGTCTGGCTAGCCACCGGACCCTCAACCGCCTGCACGTGAAAGCAGCACGGTTATTACCTGGGACTATGATCCTCTATTTGCCATCTTTTTCGACAGCAACCAGAGTCTCAGGGGCTACTATCTGCATAGGGCACACCTAGCGCGTGCGGTACTGCCAAAAATATATATTATTTTGTGTACCACAAAGCTCCTCAGCAGGCTCATAAAAGCTTCATGCAACCCGCTTTCGGCGGATGAAATCCTCTCAACCACCGTACCGATTAGCGTACGATGCGCTTTTGAGATAGCCGCTTGCTCTAGAAGATCCATCAGTGCGTCTGGTCGCGCACCGGTCTGTCCCGGACTCTTTCTTTTGCTCTCCTTGGGAGCCGAATACTCCGGACTTCCGGTGGCCGAAGGGTTACCCTCTGGCCTTGGCGGATCAGGAGAAATCCTCCGTGACAACACCTCAGGGTCATCCGCTTCACGAGGTGGGGAGGCACGAGGAGGCATTTCGCTCTCAATCATCTCCGAAGACGAACTCTGTCAAGAAGGGCTACGATCCGAACTGCAAGATATACGTCTCAGTTATTGTTCTCAGAAATGAAGCATGGCATATTTACTATAAAGTACTTTTGTTTACTTACAGCTCGGTGTAGGGCTGGTCCCTTTGCGGGTACTGTGCGGTAAGGATGCCCTCCGGGGTAGGGCCCCCTGACAAAGGTTTCTTCCCCTGTTTGAAAACCATTGTTTCCAAGTCTTCAGAGGTGGCCCTCTTCCTTCCTTGGGGAGAGGGAATTATAGATTCTTCTCCCTAGTCATCCTCCTTCACGGAGGCCCTAATTCCCCCGGTTTGGATGAATAATGAGTGAGGCTCGCTTTCGGATTCTTTGTTCCTCCCTTTACCTTCCCCTGGTGGCGCTTGATAAGGCGCAAGCTCAAGCATCCTTGTTAGTACAGGATCCAATGAGCCTTGGGGAAGGGGGGCCGAACGCCTGATCATCTTTGTCTTTTTTATCCAGTCCTGGTCAAAAGGCGACTTTTCTGAATGATGTTGTGGTAAATTAACAAACAACGTGTTCGGCTGTGGAACTACTTACTTGGGTGTCTGGACGATTGCAGTTCAGACCCGCATCCTCGGTGGTGTCCGAACACTTTATTCGTGATCCAAAGAACAATCCATACATCTCTTCGAGGGTCGCGCCGAAAAATTGCCGAATAGTTCGCGGTCCTTCTAGGTTGAACCCCCACATATGGAGAGGTTGACGTTGGCATGGCACGACCCTATGAACTACCATGACTTGCATTACCTTGACAAGGCTGACGTCTCCCTTGAAGAGACCTCGGATGCGGCTCTGCAACGTCGACACATCATTAGCTGGCCCCAAGTCCAGCCCTTTGTTGATCCATGACGCCAATTGTGGCGGGGGGTCTGGACGGAAGGCGGGGGCAACTACCCACTTAGCACTTCAAGGAGTGGTGATGTAAAACCACTCCCGCTGCCATAACTTGGATGTATCCGGGAAGGAACCCCTTGGCCATGGAGCATCGACGCCTTTGTTTATTATGGTGCCTCCGCACTCTGCGTGTCGCCCCTCAATCATCTTTAGCTTCACATTGAAGGTCTTGAGCCATAAGCAGAAGTGTGGGGTGATGCGGAGGAAGGCTTCACACACGACGATGAACGACGAGATGTGAATGATGGAATCCGGAGCCGGATCATGGAAATCGATCCCGTAGTAGAACATAAGCCCTCTAACGAAGGGATCTAGACTAAAGCCTAGCCCTCGGAGGAAGTGGGAGACGAATACGACACTCTCGCCGGGTTCGGGAGTGGGGATGGCCTGCCCTCGAGCAGGTAACCTATGCGAGATTTCGGCGGTCAGATACCTGGCTTCTCTTAGCTTCTTGATGTCCTCCTCTGTGACAGAGGAGGGCATCCACTGACCTTGAAGGTTGGATCCGGACATGACTGAAGGTCCGAAGCGCCTACCCTGAGCCTTGGGTGTTGGAACTCGAGGTAGGGGAAGGATTCGATCAAGTGCGAGAAGAAAGGGACAGGCCCTGGCCCCTTTATAAAGAGGGTGAATATCAAGCGTCCTCCGCGTGGCCGTTTGAAACTTGCCTAAAATCGAGGAGTCATACCAGCAGGCATGATTGGGTTACCCACACCCGTATTAACGAGGATCCCATGAAAAGAGGGACGCGATCTCTGCTTCGATATGACGTGCCAATAAAACCGCCTCGCAACCCGTGCAGTGGCAGGCACAGGGAAAAAATGGTTCGTCATGACCAGACTGCGACAAAACATCACATTATGAAAAGCTGTCAGCAGATTAAATTTGTGGAAATATTATTCTCTCTACGATGGTATGTGGAATTTGTTTTGTAGAGCCGGACACTATCCTTGTGTTCAAAATCTTCTATGTATTCGGAGGAAGAACCCGCCTTGCAATGCCAAAGACAATCTGCGCGCCGGACTCATCGTCATTGAAGCCTGGTTCAGGGGCTACTAAGGGAGTCCTGGATTAGGGGGTCCTCGGATGACCGGACTATATCCTTTGGCCGTGCCGTTGG
Source organism: Triticum aestivum (assembly GCF_018294505.1). Taxonomy (NCBI): domain Eukaryota; kingdom Viridiplantae; phylum Streptophyta; class Magnoliopsida; order Poales; family Poaceae; genus Triticum; species Triticum aestivum. The sequence continues at coordinate 629,700,500 of NC_057806.1, forward strand.
ACTATGAAGATACAAGATTGAAGACTTCGTCCCGTGTCCGGATGGGACTCTCTTTTGCATGGAAGGCAAGCTTGGCAATACAGATATGTAGATCTCCTCCCTTGTAACCGACTCTGTGTAACCCTAGCCCCCTCAAGTGTCTATATAAACCGGAGGGTTTAGTCCGTATGACAAGAACAATCATACCATAGGCTAGCTTCTAGGGTTTAGCCTCTACGATCTCGTGGTAGATCAACTCTTGTAATACTCATATCATCAAGATCAATCAAGCATGAAGTAGGGTGTTACCTCCACCGAGAGGGCCCAAACCTGGGTAAACATCATGTCCCCCGCCTCCTGTTACCATCCGCCCTAGACGCACAGTTCGAGACCCCCTACTTGAGATCCGCCAGTTTTGACACTGATAGAGACACTGACCTTTGAAGTGGTTAAGATTAAGAGCCCTTGTCATGCCTTATTTGGGCGGCCATCTTATGCCAAGTTTATGGCAAGGCCTTGTTATGTTTATCTGTAGCTCAAGATGCCGGGTTACAAGGGCACCATCACTATGCACGGCAACAGGAAGATAGCCCTGGAATGTGAAGAAGGTGATGCCTCTTATGCTGAGTCGGTTTGTGCAACAGAAGAGTTGAAGTTTTATAAAAATAATGTTGACTCGGCAGACATGACACCTTTGAAGAAGCCAACCACAGAGCACGACCCCTTGTTGAAGTTTAAGTCGGCAGACAACACTAAGCTGGTTGACTTTGTTCCTGGTGACTCATCCAAGCAGTTCAGTATTAGTGCTAATTTGGATCCAAAATAGGAAAGCGTGCTCATCGAGTTCATCCATGAGAACCGAGACATCTTTGCATGGAAGCCTTCAGACATGCCAGTTGTACCGAGAGAACTCGCTGAGCACACTCTCAATATTGATCCAATATTTAAACCGGTTAAACAATTCCTTCGTCGTTTTAATGAAGAGAGGCATAAGGCCATTGGTGAAGAAGTATGCCCGGCTTTTGGCAGTTGGTTTTATTGTTGAAGTTTTTCATCCTGAATGGTTGGCTAACCCGGTGCTGGTACTCAAGAAGAATGGTACTTGGCGGTTGTGTGTTGATTACATAGACCTTAACAAGGCCTGTCCGGCCGATCCTTTTGCTCTACCTCGTATTGATCAGATTATTGATGCTACATTGGGTTGTGAGCGTTTGAGTTTTTTGGATGCTTACTCTAGTTATCATCAGATCAAGATGGCAGTTAAGGACCAGGAGAAGACATCTTTCATCACCCCCTTTGGAGCCTTCCGCTATGTCTCTATGCCTTTTGGGCTCAAGAGTGACCAGGCGACTTATCAACGATGTGTTCAGAATTGCCTCCATGACCAGATTGGGCGCAATGTTGATGCTTATGTGGATGATATTGGGTGAAGTCTAGGAAGAAAGAGACCTTGATAGATGATTTGAAAGAGACTTTGACAATCTACGGGTCTACAAGATGATGCTTAACCCGGCCAAATGTGTCTTTGGTATACCACCAGGCAAATTCTTGGGGTGTCTGGTTTCTGAACGGGGCATTGAAGCTAACCTAGATAAAATTAGGGCTATCACTTCCTTGCTAAGCCAGCATGTATTAATGATGTTCAGGGTCTGGCGGGTCGTATTGCGGCTTTAAGACAGTTCATAAGCCAGTTGGGTGAAAAAGCTATCCCTCTATACCAGATGATGAAGAAAACAGATCACTTTGTCTGGAGTCATGCTACTGATCAGGCATTTGAAGCCTTGAAGAAACAGTTAGTTGAGCTACTGATCCTTGCTGCTCCTATTGATAAGGAACCCTTTGCCGGGCACGACGCCTATGGGATCACAACGAATCCCTACTACGGTTGGCGGGCGTGGGGCTGTGAACAGAGCGGGATTAGAAGATCAACGCGAGGGGTTTATCCAGGTTCGGGCTTCAAGTGATGCGTAATACCCTACTCCTGCTGGTTTGAGTTTATCTGGTGCTCTCGAACTAGCTACAAATTGTGCTGAGTCCAAAAAAGCCGAATCCCCTGTCAGTACACCGCGGGCCTCCTTTTATAGCAAAAAGGGGCTGCCACAGTGGCACACAGGAGGTGTAAAGTCATACAGTAGTGGAGTCTATCCTGGGCACCGTAGGACAAAACGCCTTAAATACGCTGCCAATGTTCCTTCCTCGCTTTATTGGGGACGACAAGAAAGCTCGTCCCACCCATCGCTGCCTCATGTTGCTTCGACACGCGTCCAAGCTGACGAGGTGTGTAGCGCCACGCTGGCTGGCTAGCTACTCAGCTGGGGAGGTGGCAGAGTCTTCATGAAGACCTGCATGCCACCACGTAGGTGCTTGCTAGGTTGGCTTGGAAGTTGCATGCCGCCACGCAGGTGCCTGCCTAGTTGGTGGGCTGGCAGCTGCTTTGGGTCGGCGGCGGAGCCTTGGAGTGGGCCTAGCTGCGGCCCCGTCGATGTCCTCTGCAAGGGTCTTGCCAGGGCCCCGGCAAGGGTCTTGTCGCGGCCTTGTCGGGGGTTGGGTGTGACATATGCCAATGGATGGCTTATCATGGTGGGAGCGAGTAGAACGGCGTCGGTGCCTGGAAGCGGCATAAGGCATAGGGCATGAACGCCATCGAACTTTACCCAGGTTCGGGGCTCTCCTAGGTGATAACACCACTAGTCCTGCTCTGCGGGGTTTCCGCATGATCACTAAGGCAAAGTGAGTACAATGGCGCTCCTCGAGTTGTATGCCAGAGGTTGGAGAAGGCAAGGCTAGCTCTTCCTTTCTCTAGATATGAGTCTAGTCCTAACTGGTTCTGAACCCTTTGCATGGGTGCCCTGGGGGGGTTTATATAGGCCTACCCCCGAGGGATACAATGGTAATCTGGTCGGGCGTAGGTCCTGACTGTCAGTGTCTCTTGTCGCCGGCATCTTCGCCGACTGCTAGGGCCCGCCGACTGGTCGAGTACTGCGTTGACAAGCCTTACCCACAGATCACGGGTCTTGCCGGCTGCGGGTTGTTGTAGCCGTAACGTTGATGATGCGTGCTTGGTTAGGGGGGCATCGCTATAGTCCAGCCGTCTGGCGAGAGATCACTGTAGCCACTCCGTGTCTCTTCTGGTTAATGGCACGCGGAACCCAAGGAGAGGGCCGGCCGTCTGCTGGAAGCCGGCTCCTCTTGGGTCCAAATGGTCCAGCCTCTGCTGTCTTCTTAGCTCTCGTTGGCCAGTAGGGCCCGCCGCCTGCGGGCTGTACAGACAGGTCGTCGTGGGAGCAGGGTCCCGTCCGTCAGCCGTCATGTCAAGGGTGGAGTGGCCACAGTGCTGCGCCGCCAGAGATCTTCGTCAGTGCTACGCACTGTGGCCACGCCTGGCCTTGGATTTGGGGGGGGATGGGCTACACCGTAGCCTCTCCCTGTCTTGTCATCTTAATGGGGGCGCAGACTTGTAGGGCGCCGTGAGCCGGCTGTTTAGGAGCCGGCCTTCCTGGGAGTAGCCAGCCAGGAGTCGGCCCATCTGGAGGCCGTCTTCCGGGGCTGGCCGTGTTCTAGCAGTCGGCCATTTGGCCAGCCAGCCTCAAGAAGGCGGCAATTCATCTTGGTGTCTTGAGGGGCGCAGCCTGCCCCGATGTCTTGAAAGATCTTAGGACTCGGGTTAGGCTACCCGTGGCCCATTACTCCCATAGTAGTCCTCGAAGTTGGTGAGGCGCCGCGGTGAAAGAACCAAGGAGCCTCAACAGTTTCTTCCCGGGTCCTCTGAAAGGAAGCTTCGTCCATCTTCCAGCAAGCCGCCAGGAAGGAGTCAGCCTTGATCAGTCGGATTGGTCCGAGAATTTCGAATGTCACGGCAGGAACCAGGTGGCGTGCTAGCTAAGCCTCCTAGCCCGCCGCCTGGCATGGGCTCGCCACATGTCGTCATCCTGCCGGGCCAGCCTGCCAGCCCACGCGTGCGATGGGACGTGACAACAGGCCGGACCCACCACCACCGGGCCTTGGCGCGCGAGCAGGTCCACTGCGGCCAAGGTGGGTAGTTTTGCTCTCCCACGGAGTTACTATGCGCAGTAACTCGTGCGAGGAACGTGGGGTCGTGGGCATAGTTAATCCCACGATCCCACGCTCGCTCCCTCGGCTTCGTAGCCCGTAGGCTATAAGTAGGGGGAGGAGGGGAGCGGCAAAGCACGCGCGTCCCTCCACCCTACCTCGTTCTTGTCTCCTTGCCCTTCTTCTTCCTCTTGCCGCCGCGCCCCCGAGCCGTACCGAGCGAAGCAGCAGTTCGTCCTCGATGAGCTCATCCACCGTCCGCCCGGTGCGCTCTGGAGCGTGGGATGGCTCCGACATCCACGACGATCACATTGAGTTTCTCCGCCAGACTCGGCGGCTGCCCAGCAAGGATCACGTGAAGGTTTGCCTCGCGCCGGCGGGGGAGATTTCGCCGGCGCCGGAGGAGGGCGAGCGGATCATCTTCCGCTCACACTGCCTGCATGGCCTCGGTCTGCCGGCAAGCGGCTTCTTCCGATCCTTCCTTGAGTTCTACAAGCTACAGCCGCACCACCTCACCCCGAACACGGTGGTGATGTTGTCCGCCTTCGTCACACTGTTCGAAGGCTTCCTCGGCGTCCTCCCCACCATCGAGCTTTGGGGGGAATTCTTCTACTCCAAGCTGGGCACGCATATGGCGGGCGTGCCGGCTGAGTGCGGTGCATTCATCGCGGTGCGGAGGTCGTCGGGCGATAATCCGTTTCCCTCCATCACGCTAATCAAGTCGATAAAGATGTGGCAGCGGTCGTACTTCTACATGGAGAACATCTCCCCGGAGGGCGACTAGGTCAACCTGCCGGCCTACGCAGCTGGGTCGGCCGAGAGGCGGCCCAACTGGTCGTACCGGGCCAAGACAATGTCGTCCTCCAGAGTCTCCGACGTCGCGCAGCTCCGGGTGCTGACGCAGTCGGAGGGCCTGACCGGGTCCGACTTGCTGTCCGCCTTCGTGGCGTGCCAGGTGCTCCCGCTCTAGAGCCACCCTCATCTGATCTGTCAGATGAGTGGGCACCGGGACCCAAGCCAGCTGTGCACCAAGGAGATGCCTCACACGGAGGTACCTCACGCGGTGAACTACATGGCAAACTGCGAGCTCACGGAGGAGTGGCAGTTTGGCAAGGAGCCGTACTCGCGCGCCAACCCCCCACCGGTGGTAAGCCGTCTTTTCTTCTCTTTGTCTTTTTGTTGCCGAGTTCTGCCTGTCCAATTTTGACCAATCGGCCTGAGAGCCTTATCCTCCAGCTGGCAGCCGGCACCTCGGGGCCAGATCGTCAATTCGACCCCGACCGGGCGGAGAGCGACGTCGACGACCCTGACTTGTGGGCGGCGGCTTTGGAGGCCGATGCCGAGGGTGGAGGCAGCGAGGCATGCGGCTCGGGGCTCGGAGCCGGCCTCGAGGATTGGCTTGACGACGACGTGTGGGAGATTGCCCCGCACCACCAGCCGAGCTTCGACCTGCCGAGCTCATCCGCCGCGCCGGGCGCCCATGGTGGCGCGAAGAAACGCAGGGCCACACCAAAGTTGTATGGCAGCCGGCCGAAGAAGCCCAGGGGGAGGACCACGGCGACCAAGCGGGACGAGGTGGAGGAGAAGGCGGAGGCATCCGCCATGGCGAAGCTGGCGGCGGCCGAAGCCGCTGCCAAGGCAAAGGAGCGGGGAGCGGGCCGAAGAAGTCGCACGTCGTCAGACGGCTTTGTTCGTCGTCCCTCTTAGCTCCGCGCCGCGACCTCCCGAGTTTGCGGCGCCGACCGAGGGAGCCGGTGACCAGCACTCGGCCATGGAGAGGGAGAGCGGCAATGTCGTCCTACCAGCGGTGATCGTCCTTTCGTCAGCGCATGCAGCGGAGTCACGGGACTAGCAGCCGGCGGACCTGCCTGCGCTGCCAGCCAGACGCGAGGTAGCGGCCTTGACTCCCGGATTCCGCGCGCCGTCGCGCCGCTGGCTGGTGAAGGCGGCCTCATCGCCACGCCTGCCAGGACTCAGCACCGCGAGCTCCTTGATCCCCGACGCCGAGGCGTCCAGCCCCGCGCCAGTCGGTTGGGCGCGAGGAGGCGGGACGAGTCCTCAGGACACGGCGATCTTGGACGTCCAGGCCAAGCTCCAAGCCGAAGCAGTCGCCCTCAAGCGCTGCAACAACGCCTTCATGGAATCGTGAGCAGCTGTCCGGGTAATCATCTTGCATTTTTGACTTTGTGTTTCTCCGTGGGGGTGCGCCAGCTCACCCACTGGGTGTAGTCCCCGATTTTCGAGCCGGCTGCTGAGCAGGCAGCTCTGAACTTTAATTGGCTAGCTCCGAGTACTCACTTTATCTGACATCTTCAATGCAGGAGTATCACAACCTCCGTGCACACGTCTTTAACTCCAAGGTTCATGTAACACCCTCGATGCGACTATAGCTCCCACGTGTCGAGGGACGACTTAGAGGCATAATCGCATTGAAGGCATATGTCGCAAGTAAGGTAATCTTCACAACATCCCATGTAATATAAATCATAAAGGGGAGATAACATAATTGGCTTACACTCACCACGTCAATCAAGTACATAAATAACATTACATCATCCAAACACTCATGGCCCGACTACGGCGCCAAAATAGAAGAAAACCCAACATGCGATACGGTCCCAATCACCCCCAACTGAGCACCTCTACTGATCATCGGGAAAGGAAACATAGTAACGTTGAGAGTCCTTGTCGTACTCCCACTTGAGCTCAAGCGCGTCTCCTGGAGCGGAATCATCAGGCCGTGCATCTAGTGTAATAGTAATCTGTGAGCCACAGGGACTCAACAATCTCGCACCCTCGCGATCAAAACTATTTAAGCTTATAGGTATGGCAAGGTAAATATAGGTGGAGCTGCAGAAAGCGAGTAGCAAGTATGGTGGATAACTTATTCGCAAAAGAGAGCGAGAAGAGAAGGCAAAGCGCGAGCGAGAAACCAGAGAGCAACCTGTGCAAACATTACTCCAACAACGTGTCCACTTCCCAGACTCCACCGAGAAGAGGCCATCACGGTAACACACTCAGTTGATTCATTTTAATTAAGTTAAGGTTAAAGTTATCTAGAACCGGACATTAACAAATTCCCATCTGCCCATAACCACGGGCAGGGCTTTCGAAAGTTCAATTCCCTGCAGGGGAGTCCCAACTTAGCCCATGACAATCTCTCATGGTCAACGAAGGAATAAACCTCCACCCGAGACGTTCCGACCAGACTCGGTATCCCGGTACAACAAGACACTTCGATAGGTTAAAACAAGACCAGCAACACCGCCCGAATGTGCCGACAAATCCCGATAAGAGCTGCACATATCTCTTTCTCAGGGCACACTCAGATTGTCCTAGGTACGGGTAGGCCAGCCCAGAGTTGCCCCTGGTGGCCACCGGTAGCTGACAGGTGGACCAACACTCAGAGCACTGGCCCGGGGGGGTGTTAAATAAGATGACCCTCGGGCTCCAGAAACCCAAGGGAAAAAGAGGCTAGGTGGAAAATGGTAAAACCAAGGTTGGGCATTGCTGGAAAAGCTTTAATCAAGGCGAACTATCAAGGGGTTCCCATTATAACCCAACCGCGTGAGGAACGCAAAATCCGGGAACATAACACCGATATGACAGAAACTAGGGCGGCAAGAGTGGAACAAAACACTAGGTGAGAGGCCGAGCCTTCCACCCTTTACCAAGTATATAGATGCATTAAGATAACAAGATAATATAGTGATATCCCAACAAGTAAATAAATGATGTTCTAACAGGGAACAGCCTCCAATCTTCACCTGCAACTAGCAACGCTATAAGAGGGGCTGAGCAAAGCGGTAACATAGCCAATCAACGGTTTGCTAGGACATGGTGGGTTAGAGGTTTGACATGGCAATTAGGGAGGCTTGAAAGCAAATGGTAGGCATCGTAGCATTGGCATAGCAAAAGAGCGAGCAAACTAGAATAGCAAAGATAGTAGTGATTTCGAGGGTATGATCATCTTGCCTACACAGTTGTCAGAGTTGACTAGAATAGCAAAGAAAGCAAACTCAACGGGCTCCTCGTTAGAGAACTCGTCTCCCGGCTCTACCCAAACAAGACAAACAAACAACAAGGGCACAATCAACCACGTGCAAACTCAAACAACACGATGCAAAGATGGTATGCTATGCGAGATGCGATGCGGGATGCAAAATGCAAGATATGACAGGGAATGCATGAACCTGGCCTCAACATGGAAATCCAAGTGTGCCGCTGGAAAGATGGGATGAAATTGCTTGAAAACGATATAAAGATCGCCGGAATCGGAGTTACGGTTTGGAAATGGCAAGCGATTCAAAAATGACACCGGTCTGTGATTTACAGCAAGTAGGCATCTAAAAGCAACAAAGTGAACATGCTACAGCACCCAAACATGACAACAAAATACATGGCAGGGATGCATTCAAGATTCTTAACAAAAGTCTAGCACTGAGCTACGGCCCATTCATCCATTAACAGGTTCAAACAAGCATGGCAAAAACGCAAATGGTAAACAGATCTCAGACTTAGTGAAATTAACACTTGTCTGAAATTTTAGATCAGATAGCCCTCTTCGGAGCAAAAAAACAACATGCTACAAGAACCGAACATGAAAAACAAGAACATGGCATGGAGCTACTCAACAAGCCTAACAAAAGTCCCTTAGTGACCTTGAGCCAAAAGGGATCATAAAATATACTAACAAGCACACGAACATAGCAAAAACATAATCAATTTTCAGACTTGGTGAAAACTGACACATGCTGAAACATAACTCAAGTAGGCATGTTTACGAGCACGATGCACTCACTACGGTGCAAGTCATGGCAAGGAAAGCATACATCTATCTAGAACACACAAAATTCAAGCTATACATGGCAAGAACAATGGCATAGCATGCACGGATCAACTACAACATCACCGGCAAAATTGCAAACAAGTTGACAATCTGCCCAGATTCACAAAGTAGCAAAAGTAGAGCTGGATTGACTCAAGCTAGGTTTCTCCATAATTGCAAACAAAGACATGGATGGATAGAGCATACAATATTAACAAAACTCCTTTACTTATCATACTCAAAAGAGGCACGGGTCACTAGGAAACAACAAGAACATATGGCATCATTAGATAAACAATCCCAGGACTTAGTGAAATTACTAAGTCCCTGAAAACAGAATTAGCGAGTGCCTCACTTTGCAAACTTGCACTAGTCACCAAACACATCACAAAAATACATGAGTTTCACCTCTAGAAAGATGACAAAACCCTTAACAAAACATATGTAGAGCACCATGGCATATCATGCACACATTAATCATGGCAAAAATGACAAAAAGCTAAATGGAGTAGCAGATCTGACAATTAACTCAAGTAGCCCTATTCTAACAGCATTTCGGGCATCAAGATGAACTCAAATGAAAATGATGCAATGGAATGAAGTGATTTACTCTCTGAGATGAACATTTTGATATGCTATATGCATGAATCGGAGCTACGGATGCAAAGTTAGAGGGCCTCGAACATGAGCACTTGAACTGAAAATCTCCAGGACTTAGTGAAAAATGCAACCTCCCAGATCTAGGGTTTCCAGATTTGCACGCAATCCAAGGCGGCGGCACGAGAACTGTAGCAGCTCACCGGAAATGGCGCGGTGGTGGCCGGATCTCACCGGAGCGCGCTCGCCGGCGGCTCGGGAAGACGGGGGCCGGGCCGGACCTGGCCGGGCAGGGCTGCGGAGGCGGCGGCCATGCGGGCGGCGGCGCGCGGCGACCCGGGCGGCGAGGCAGGCGGGGGCTGGCGACGGCAACTCGGCGCCAGCGTCGAAGGGCGGTGCGGCGGCTCGGCGGCCGGAGCGCGAGGAGGAGGAGCCCCGGGCGGCGCGACGTGGGAGGAGGGCGGCGGTAGGCTCGCGGGGGCCCTCCCTGGGCCTGGCGGGCCGCGGCAGTGGAGGCGGTGGCGTGGACACGTGGCGGCGCGTGGGTGTCTGGAGGCGGCGTGTCTGGCACCGGCGGACAATGTCCGGCGCGCGCGAGGGGTGGATCTAGGGTTAGGGACGAAATGAACCCGAGATTTCGGAGGAGGGGCTAGTTTTATAGGTAGAGGGAGCTAGGAGAGTCCAAATGAGGTGCGGTTTTCGGCCACGCGATCGTGATCGAACGCTCTAGATGGTGGAGCAGAGTTAGGTGTGTTTTGGGGCAAATTGGATGGGTGTTGGGCTGCAACACACGCGAGGCCTTTTCGGTCCCTCGGTTAACCGTTGGAGTATCAAACGAAGTCCAAATGATACAAAACTTGACAGGCGGTCTACCGTTATTAAACCAAGGCCGCTTGGGAAGTCTCGGTCCAGTCCAGAAATGTTTAATCCCCACACAAGAAAGAAATCTAGAAATGACCACCGAAGGAGAACAAAGCGCCGGAATGCAAAACAGACAACGGGGAAAATGCTCGAATGCATGAGATGAACACGTATGCAAATGTAATGCACATGATGACATGATATGATATGCATGACAACGAAAACAACACACGGCGACAAAACCCGAACCCGAGGAAATAAATACAACTTAACACCGGAAACGGCAAGAGTTGGAGTACAAATTGGGAAAGTCATATCCGGGGTGTTACAGTTCAGGAGCAGGCTCAACGGACCATCGACTTGGCGGAAAGCCGGGGTAAGTCTCTTTCTTTCTTTGTGGGGGCGCGCTGGCGCACCCGCGGGCCGTAGTCCTCGAGATTCGGGCCGACTGCTGAGCAGTCGGGTCGGATGTCCCCGGCAACTTTTCTTCTTTCTTGTTGATTCTGTTGACTTCTTTCTTCGGGGGGGCGTGCTGGCGCACCCGCGGGCTGTAGTCCCCAAGATTAGGGCCGACTGCTGAGCAGTCGGGCCGGATCTTCCCCGGCGACTCCGCTTCTTTTCTGTTGACTCTTTTGACGTCTTCTTTCTTCGCGGGGGCGCGCTGGCGCGCCCGTGGGCTATAGTCTCCGAGATTCGGGCCGACTGCTGAGTAGTCGGGCTGGATCTCCCCGGTGAATGTTCTTCTTTTCTGCGTTGGCCACTCATGCCCTTTTCTTCTCCCATTTTCTGCACAGGCCAACGCCGCCTTGCAGCAGCAGCAGCTGGGCGAGGCCCACACCACAGTGCGCGCCAAGGAGGCCGAGTGCGACAAGCTGACTGAGGAGCATGACCGGCTGGTCACGCAGCTGGCGGAGCAGGCGGAGCTCCTCAAGAAGGCCCACAAGGAGGCGGAGGATAAGGAGACCGGCCTTCTTGCCGAGTTCGTGATGGAGCGCGCCGCCTGGACCGTTAGAGAGTTGATGCTGACCTCCGGCTTCCACGAAATTGAGGACATAGTCGACGGTGAGCTTCTCTCTTTTTCCTTCTTTGGGCTGTTGGCCGCTGACCGAGCCCGTCTCTTGTTTCTGACTTTTTTTAGGCTTTTTGTTTTGGGCAGACTTCTTCCCTGGTCACTCCAATGCTGCCAATCAGGCCATCAAGGTCAGCCATGAAAGGCGGAGGGCAGAGGGTGCACAGATTGCTGTCGATGCTCGCCAGACCCTTAGCGAGCAAATCCTCAGCATCCAGGCCCACCTTCTGCCGGATCATCGGATGCTGCACCGTCTTCGGCGCGTCGGCGCTCAAGCGGTTGCCGTCCTGTGGCCAGACATGCCGGCCCCACGTACGCCCAGTCGGACTGCCGACTGGATGGAGGTGGCGGCCGGCTGTCTGGAGGCTTGGAAGGGCTCCTCGGCCCGGGCTTGAGCTTGCCGGGCCTTGGAGTTCATCAAGGCGTGGTATCCAGGGCTACACTTGGCCCAATTGACCATGTTGAGGCAGAGGTCCAGGAGGAGCTGGTGGCTGTGGAGGACGATCTCGTCAAGCGTGCGACAGCCATTGCCGAGTACACCGACACCAGCGCCTTCATCCCGGAGCGGGCCGAGAACGGCACCAAGGTGCCACCAGACTGGTTCGGGATGAACCCAGAGGACGGCGAGGACTCGGCGGAGGTGATCGACTCCAGCGGCGAGGAAGAAGACGAGGAGGGGGAGGAAGGCGAAGGGGAGGCGCCAGTGGTCGGAGCAGACGGCCAACCACAACTCAACCGTGCTTCCAGCAACAAGCCACGCTTGGATGAGCCGGCTGCCACTGGAGGCGACCAAGCGGGGGTTGACCAGCCGGCCGCTCCACCAGCCGGGGCCGCCGACTCCTTCGATCCGCCGAACCCGTCCCTTGCTCCCTAGGCTGCCTAGTTTATCTTTTGTTTTACCTTCTCAACAGTCTTGATGAACTCGTTTAACTTTGCACAATTCCACCCGCGGGGTGTATTTCAAACTTGTTGAATGTCGGCCAAGGGCCTTTGATGTGTAAATATATTTACTGATTTTGATCTTTCCTTGCATTTGTCTCTTTGGCCTTTTTCCTTTGCCGCCTTCCCAAGGTGCTGTCTTGCCAGCCCAAACAGACGCTCTTCGTGTTGTGACTGGGTCAAGCACTTAGCCACTTGCGAAGGCAAGTACTTAGCCGACTAGAGTTCTTTAGCAAGTAGGGGTAGAAGCCGGCCGGCCGGCTACTCAGCAGTCGGCCGACCAAGCTGGGGGCCGGCTTGAACTATGTGCATGCCTTGGGTCCTTAGCCATTTTTCATGCGGGCACCCTTTCCGCTTTTAACTCCTGCCCACCGGTCAGTTGCTCTGCGAGCTGCGGCTTCTGGTAGTTGAAAGCTTAGGTGCCACACATTACTTGTCCGGCTGTAGGAAGCATTCACATAGTACAAGGCGGCGAGTCCCCGGGCCGACTAGTCGAACCCGGCGTCGGACGGATAAATAAAAAAACACCAATAATGGGCGCAATACTTATCATACAAATGAAAGAGGGCAGTCCCCGAGATCTTCTCGGGGGACCCGGAGTCTTAGTACATTAATACAAAAGTTGGCATGGTACATACTGCTTTTAACTATAAAATCTTTGGAGGAGGTTCGCATTCCACGGTCGCTCCATCTCCTTTCCGGAGTCGTCTCTTTTGCGTGCTCGAGGCTTCTGAGCATCAATGAGGTAGTAGGAATCGTTGCCCAACACCTTGCTGATGATGAAGGGGCCTTCCCAAGGTGCCGAGAGCTTGTGCTGGCTGGCTGTTCTCTGTATCAGCCGAAGCACAAGGTTGCCCTGTTGGAAGGATCTTGGCTTGACCTTCCAGTTGTAGTATCGACGTAGGCTCTATTGGTAGATGGCGGACCGGCTGAGTGCTAACAGCCGGCCTTCTTCCAGCAGATCAACACCGTCTTCTTGTGCTTCTCTTGCCTCCTCTTCGGTATACATGGTGACTCTTGGGGAGTCGAATTCTATGTCCGTTGGGATGACGGCTTCGGCACCGTAGACGAGGAGGAAAGGTGTGAAGCCAGTTGACTTGTTCGGAGTTGTGCGTAGACTCAGAGGACGGCCAACAGCTCGTCGAGCCAGCAGCCGGCCGAACGCTCCAGAGGCTCGACCAGTCGGGGTTTGATGCTGGACAGAATGAGGCTGTTTGCTCGCTCCACTTGGCCGTTTAACTGCGGATGGGCAACAGATGCTAAGTCCAGTCGGATGCCCTGCGTCGTGCAGAAACGGGCCAAGGCGCCTTTGGCAATGTTTGTGTCGTTGTCGGTGATGATGCTGTGCGGTATGCCATACTGGATGGTGATGTCAGAGACGAAAGTCACAGCAGTCGGCCCATTAAACTTCTTGATTGGTTTCTCTTCTATCCATTTGGTGAACTTGTCCACTGCGACAAGCAGATGAGTCAAGCCACCGCGTGCTGTCTTGAATGGGCCCACCATGTCCAAGCCCCAGACGGCAAAGGGCCAGGCGATGGGGATAGTATTGAGCGCAGAAGCCGGCAGATGTGGCTTGGAGCGGAACTTCTGACACCCTTTACATTTCTGAACCAATTCTTTGGCGTCTTCGAGAGCAGTCGGCCAGAAAAAACCATGGCAGAAGGCTTTGGCTACGAGTGCTCTTGAGGCCGCGTGGTGGCCGCACTCGCCCGGATGAACGTCTTTGAGGTTTTCTTGGCCTTGCTCCGGCTCTACGCAGCGCTCACACCAGTGACACTGCGCCTCCCAAGATCTCGTCAGTCGGCAGCTCCTTGTTGACCAGAAAATTGAGGATGGACTGGGCCCATGATGGTGCTGCGACTTCTTCAATTGCTAGGACTGCTACTTGCACAAGAGCGGTTGGGCCGGGAGGCGGCGAGTTGGAGTTGGCTACCGCTTGCTGAGCTGATGGAGTCCTCGGGCCGACTGCTGGAGTCCCTGGGCCGGGTTCTGAAGTCCCCAGGCCGGGTGCGGCGGCTGCAGTCCCCGGGCTGCCTGCCGACTTGTTCGTGCCGACTGCTTGGGTCCTCAAGTCGAATCCGACTGCTTCAGGAGGAGCGGCACAAAGATGGAATCTGATTCCGGTGACGGATTGACAAACGGCTTGAGGAGACATTGTAGAGCGACGCCGGCTAGTATTGCTTGCCAGGTGGAGCCGATTCTTGCTAAGGTATCTGCTTCGTCGTTGTCATTTCTTGTTATGTGGAGAAACTCGCAACCTTCAAAGTATCCACTGAGTTGCTATACAAGGAAATGGTAACTCGCCATGTTTTCATCCTTGGCGTCCCAGTCTCCTGACGACTGCCGGACCACCAAGTCGGAGTCTCCATAGCACAGGATCCGGCGAATACCGAGTTCCTTGGCAAGCCGGAGCCCGAGTACGAGTGCTTCATATTCTGCTGCGTTGTTGGAGGCGGCAAAGTGAATCTGCAACGCATATCTGAGCTTGTCACCTTTGGGAGAGGTGAGGACGACGCTGGTTCCCAAGACAGTGTGCATATTGGATCCGTCAAAGTGCATTCGCCAATGGGTGGAGTCGGGCGTTGGCGGCAGGTACTGGGTCTCGGCCCAGTCGACAAGGAAGTCGGCCAGTGCTTGCGACTTGATGGCGGTGCGAGGCTGGTAGTATATGGTGTAAGGGGCCAGATCAATGGCCCATTTGGCCACTCGGCCTGTGGCATCTCGACTTCCAATGATCTCGTCCAGTGGAGCAGTGCAGACAACAGTGATTGGGTGCTCATGGAAATATGGCTTCAGCTTCTTGGCGGCAAAGTGCACAACGTAGCACATCTTCTGGTAGTGAGGGTAGTTTTGCTTGGAGGTGGACAACACTTCACTCAGGTAATATACTGGCCTCTGGGCCGGCAGTACCTTGCCGTCTTCTTTGCGCTCCACGATGATGACTATGCTGACCACCCCGCTGGTGGCAGCGATGTAGAGGAGCATGGGCTCCTTAGGAGTCGGAGCCGCCAGGACAGGTGGAGTGGTCAACATATTCTTGAGCTGGAGAAAAGCTTCATCCGCCTTGTCATTCCACTCGAAAAAAGTGGTCTTCTTCATGAGCTGGTACAGGGGAAGAGCCTTCTTGCCCAGCCGACTGATGAAACGGCTGACGGATGCCAAGCAGCCAGTGAATTTCTGTACATCTAGCAGTCGGGTGGGCACCTCCATCCTCTCGATGGCCTTGATCTTTATGGGGTTGCACTCGATGCCGCGTTCTGAGAACAGGAAACCAAGAAGCTGGCCGGCTGATACTCCAAAGACACATTTCTCTGGGTTGAGCTTGATCTGAAAGCGGCGCAAGTTCTCGAAGGTTTCTCTAAGGTCGTCAAGCAGGGTGTTTCACTTCTCCATCTGCACCACAATATCGTCCACGTAAATGTGGGCGTTTCTGCTGAGTTGCTTGAGGAGACACTTCTGCATGCAACGTTGAAAGGTGGCGCCATCATTCCTCAAGCCGAATGTCATAGTCAGGTAGCAGAAGGCTCCGAACGGTGTGATGAAGGCGGTTTTCAGCCTGTCTGCCCGGTTTAGCTTGATCTGGTGATAACCTGAGTATGCATCTAGGAAGCTCAGCAGCTCGCATCCGGCTGTGGAGTTTATCACCTGATCGTTTCTTGGCAGAGCAAAGGGATCTTTGGGGCAGGCTTTGTTGAGGTTGGTGTAATCGATACACATACGCCACTGCTTGTTTTTCTTCAATACTAGGACAGGGTTGGCTAATCACTCTGGAAAGAGAACTTCCATTATGAAGCCGGCTGCTAGAAGTCAGGCTATCTCTTCTCCCACAACTCTTCTCTTCTCTTCTGACAAACGGCGCAAGGGCTGTCTGACTGGCTTGGCATTAGATCAGACATGTAGCTTGTGCTCGGCGAAATTCTTCGGAACACCCGCCATGTATTTGGGAGAACATGCAAAGACGTACTGATTCTCACGGAGGAAATCAACGAGCTCGCCTTCCTATTTGCTGTCCAGGTTCGCACCTATGACAGCGTGCCTTTCCGGGTGCTCCGGGTCTAAGGGTATCTTCTTCGTTTCCTTCGCCAGCTTGAACGAGCCCTCGGCCTCCAACTCCTTGGGGTTATGTGATATTTCCGGCCGCTTGCCTAGCATAGCACAACCCGGTCAAGGAGCCGCTTCTCGGCCGGAATCACAAGGGACTCGGCTAGCCGGCTGCTATCAGCCGCACAGGCGGACGACTTCTTGTAGTCTCCGACTACAGTCCGGATTCCCTTGGTGCTTGGCATCTTCATCTTCAGGTAGGCATAGTGGGGGACTGCCATGAACTTGGCCAAAGCAGGTCGGCCAAGCAAAGCATGGCAAGGGTTCTCGAGGTCCACCACTTCAAACCAGACCGGCTCTTGGCAAAAGTGATCTTTGTCTCCGAAGAGGACGTCTATCTGGATCTTGCCGATTGCTGAGCAGGAAAGGCCTGGAACTTTGCCATGGAAAATGGTCCGACTGCGCTGAAGTTGCTTCAGTTTGATTCCCAGCTTCTCCATGGTATCTCTGTACAAGATGTTGATGCTGCTTCCACCATCAATCACAACTCGGGAGAAGCGAGCAGCTCGCCTGTCTGTTGCAAAGGTGGCATCCAGGACCAAAGCATAGAATCCAGGAGAAGGCATCACCTCTGGGTGGTCCGCTCTGCTCCAACTGATGGGTTTCTCGGACCAGTGCATAAACTCGCGTGTCTCTGACGGTACTGCGTTGATCTCTTGGTGTTGTTGCTGTCTGCTACGCCTATCGTCGGCTACGCTAGTAAACACGACGTAGGCTCCCTGCTCTTCAGGGTACTCATCTTGTACTGCGCCGACTGGCCGATTCGCTGGCTGCTGCGGAGGAGGAGGAGGCGACGAGCTGGCAGGCGAAGGAGCCTGGAGGCCATCTCCCTTGGAAATTCTGGTCAGCCAGTGGCACTTTCTGGTGGTGTGAATGGACGGCTTCGTGCCGCTGTGAAACTTGCATGGGGCATCTAGAGTCTGCTCATACGAGAAGGCGGGCATCCAGTTTGGCTTGCCGCCCTTCTGGCGCTTGGGTTGTGGCTGCCCTTCCAGCTGCTGATCTTCGACTATTGCCACCTGCCGGCTTGTGAAAGCGGGCTGCGTGGCCTTGCGTTTGTTGTCATTGGGCTGCTGACGCCGACTGGCGTCACCAGCCGGTGTACGTGGAGCTTGGGGCGCCATCTTGCCAGACGTGTCGACTCGGATCTCTGCTTTCATGGAGGAGTCGGCGGTGGCGTACTTGTCTACTATGACTAGCAGCTCATCGAGGGAGGCCGGCTCGTCGCAGAGGAGTCGGTGCTTGAGGAGGGTGCCCTCTCGGCACCCGGCGGTGAAGTACTCAATGGCCTGCACCTCGTGCACGCCCTCACAAGAGTTGCGCAACTTGGCCCAGCGCGTGAGGTAGTCGCGAGTCGACTCGTTGGGGCCCTGGACGCACAAGGAGAGCTGGCGGGGCTTGGGCGGCCGTTCATATGTGCTGGTGAAGTTACGGATGAATGCTTCGGTGAAGTCAACCCAGCTGTTGATGCTGCAGGGCTTCAGGCTGTTCAGCCATGACCGGGCCGTGCCCTGGAGCATGAGCGGAACGTACTTCACGATGACGCACCTGTTGCCGTTGGTGATGCTGACGGTTGTATAGTAGTCGACGAGCCAGTCATCCGGCTTCATGGAGCCGGTGTATTTGGGGGTGTCTCTTGGGAGCGTGAACCCTTTGGGGAAGGGCTCATCTCGGATGCGGGGGCCGAAACAAGGCGAACCCAACTTGTCTTCTTCTTTGAGCGCCAGGGATTGGTTGAGGCGGTCGATCTGGTGGCGGGCGTCATTCTCTCCAATTCCTTCTCGACGGCCAAGGCGGTCGCTGAGTGACGGGTGTTCCACAGGCGGCAGGGAAACGCGCCTCTCCCTGCGGGCAGGAGGAGGCGGGCAGTCGTCCCGTCATCTGATTGCTCTCCGGCAACCATCTTGGTTGCGCTCGATGGTGACGTGAGTCCGGCTGCGGCTGGCAGCCGGCTGCTCGTCTCTTCTACCGTGGACACTGCCAGTCGGCGTCCGGGAGGTCACGCCTTGGTCTTGGCGAGGAGGCAGTACGTCGTTTCGAAGGTTGGGCGCATCAGCGCGGCAGCCGACGTCTTGCTGCTCGGCAACGGCGTCCAGGAGCTACTGGATGCGCTCTGTCATGTGGCGACGCTCGCCGCCCTCGAGCTTGTCTACCTCATCTGCTGCCGCCTGGGCAACTCGTATGTTCTCCGCAGGCGTGGAGTAGATAGGATGATCTGTCCCGAACATGCTGGCGATGGTCGCGCCACGTTATTGGATCTGGCCCGTGCGGCTGGGCCCACCAGGAGCTGGCGTGCCGCCGACCGCTCGGTCCATATCTCGCTGGTAGGCCTCCGCAAGGCGTCTCATGCCGGCCAGCCAGTTGGCGCTCTCGACAAGCTGGAGGCGGCGCGCCTCTAGCGTCTCGGCGTCAGCGTCTTCCGGAATGGGTGCGGTCAGGTCTTGCAGGGCCGCTTGCAGCGGGTCTTGGCTGCCGCCACCAGAGTGCTCGCCAATGACGAGCACCTCCGTGACGGTGCTGCCGCCGCTGTGCTCTTGAGAGAGCGGCTCGTCGTAGACCACCACGTTGGTGGGGAATGCGTCAAGCGACGCCGTGTCAGAGTCGACCAGCATCAGGTCTGTGGAGCCAATCGACTCCAAGTCAGCAGCAGGCTCGCTAGCGATGTGGAGCTGGTCGAGGAGGCTGACGAAGCGATCTTTGGAATCTCTGTTGCCTGCTTCGGACGCTGGCCCGTTGGAGAGGCTAATCTCGCCCATAAGGTCGGCGAGGCAGCTTGCTGCGCAGGCGATCCCCGCGCCGTGCAGCGCGTTGGCGCAGACACCGTCGGGTGTGCCGGGCTGGCTACGCTTGCTAGGAAGGAATAGGGTTCCCGCCCAGCATAGGTCTCCGGGAGACGGTGCACCTCGCCCCATGGTGGGCACCAAATGTCGGGGGTTGGGTGCGACATATGCCAATGGATGGCTTATCATGGTGGGAGCGAGTAGAACGTCGCCGGTGCCTGGAAGCGGGATAAGGCATAGTTATGAACGCCGTCGAACTTTACCCAGTTTCGGGGCTCTCCTAGGAGATAACACCCCTAGTCCTGCTCTCCGGGGTCTCCGCATGATCACTAAGGCAAAGTGAGTACAATGGCGCTCCTCGAGCTGTATGCTAGAGGTAGGAGAAGGCAAGGCTAGCTCTTCCCCTCTCTAGATATGAGTCTAGTCCTAACTGGTTCCGAACCCTTTGCATGGGTGCCCTGGGGGTTTATATAGGCCTACCCCCCAGGGATACAATGGTAATTTGGTCGGGCGTAGGTCCCAATTGTCAGTGTCTCTGGTCGCCGGCTTCTCCGCCGACTGCTGGTGCCCGCTAACTAGTGGGCCCCGTCGAATGGTCGGGTACGACGGCGACAGGCCGTACCCGCAGATCACGGGTCTTGAGCGAGAAAGACTCTATCCAGATCTATGGATCTCCCCAGCGTCCAAGCGAGACCCCATCCAAACCAAATCCGCCACTCATTGGGCGAGGCCTTGCTTTCTATGAACACCTCACCACTGAATGAGAAACTTAGCCTCCGACCCGACCAAGAGAGAAGACAGGGTCAAGCCAACGCCGCCCTTCCTCACCTGCCTAAATGGAATGAATATCTCCTTCGTCTAGTCGAGAAGGGAAAAAGCCCGGCAGGGAATAGGACCTTGACTCTTCTAAACCATTACATGATGAAAGAATTAACTGGCCAGTGGAATTTTATGAAATGAGGGCTCTCGGGAAAGCAAGACTTAAGGAAGGTAGGCAATTTCATACCAATAAGAGCATTTAAGAACAGCTCATAAGCAATTCCAAGTGGCACAGATGACTCGAGGGTTCAAGAAAACCGAGTGACTTCAGCAACAACTCATCGCTATCAAAAGGTTCAGTGATCACAATATGACTTTTCACGGGTCACAACAACTTCTGAAAAAGTAACATTGGCCTGTTTCCAACTTCTGAAAAAGTGACATTGGGCGGCTCTGGGTTGCTGTAGCCGTAACGTTGATGATGTGTGCTTGGTCAGGGGGGCGTGGCTACAGTCCCACCGTCTGGCGGGAGATCACTGTAGCCACTCCGCGTCTCTTCTAGTTAATGGCGCGCGGAACCCAAGGAGAGGGCCGATCGTCTCCTGGAAGCCGGATCCCCTTGGGTCCGACTGGTCCAGCCTCTGCCGTCTTCTGGGCTCTCGCTGGCCAGTAGGGCCGGCTACCTGCGGGCCGTACTGACAGGTCGTCGTGGGAGCAGGGTCTCGTCCGCCAGCCGTGACATCAAGGGTGGAGTGGCCACAGTGATGTGCTGCGAGAGATCTTCGTTAGTGATGCACAATGTGGCCACGCCTGGCCCTAGATTTGGGGGGGGGAGGGGATGGGCTACGCTGTAGCCTCTCCCTGTCTTGACATCTTAATGGGGGCACAGACTTGTAGGGCGCCGTGAGCCGGCAGTTTAGGAGTCGGCCTACGTGGGAGTCGCCAGCCAGGAGTCAGCCCATCTGGAGGCCGTCTTCCGAGGCTGGCCGTCTTCTAGCAGTCGGCCATTTGGTCAGCTGGCCTCAAGAATGCGGCACTTCATCTTGGAGTCTTGAGGGTGCAGCCTGCCCCGATGTCTTGAAAGATCTTGGGAATCGGGTTAGGCTACCCGTGGCCCATTACTCCGACATGCCTTGTAGGCGTCCCCGGCAAGGGTCTTGCCAGGGGTCTTGTGGGTGTCTCAAGCAAGTATCTTGCCAGAGGCCTCCATCTTCTGGTTCTCATCTAGTGAAGCCCGCGGCAACGATGAAGATAGTGAAGGCCGCGGTGCTGAAGAAGACGGTGAAGGCCGCGGTGGCAAAGAAGACGGCAGCTACCTCCTCCTTTTCGTCCAAACGGCACAAGACCCCATCCCCTTCTCCTCCCCTCTCGGACAACGCCTCAGAGGCCGAGTTTGACCTCGGGTCTTTCAGCCCAAAGACGAAGAAGAGGCCAGCGGAGGAGGAGGTGGTGGACGAGTAAGCACCCTGTCCTTTATCCTCCTTTGTCCTTCTGTTCAAACTATTCATCCTCAGCTTGGTTGTACCCTCGCAGGGACATGGAGACGCTGGCTTAGAGGGTGAAGAGCGCCAAGGCTTTGGTGAGCGCCGAGCCCCCGGTGAGCGCTCAGCGTCCGCCGGAGCTGGTGGTGCTCAGCCCAGACAGCAACCCCCAACGTAGCCCCCGGCGCAGCCCCCGCCTCAGTCCTCTGCGTAAGTCCACCTCCCATTCCTTGTTCATGGGCACTGGGGTGTGAGTCCTTGGTGCTGACCTTGCCGGGTTTGCAGGAGGAGAGCAGCAGTAGGAGGATCCGCTGAGGGCCACCCCCAACACGCCGCCACAATCAACCACACCGCCCAGAGGGGTGTCTCCGACAAGAACACCCACCACCGAGCCCATGCACAAGGAAGAAGAGGGGGCTGACAAAGGCGCTAGTGGCTCCGTCCCTGCAACAGATGTTGGCGGGGAGGGGAACACTTCCCAGCTTGGCACAGGTAAGTGGCCTGCCTCTCATTTCTTGTTGCTTGGTGTGCCTTCTTTCTTTTCTTTTTGCTGAATCTTGGACCTGGCCTTGGCCTTGACTCGCCTTCTATTCTGGCTCCCAGACCCTCCATCGATGGATGAGGAGGACGTTGACGCCGTCATTGAGGAGGTTGCCAAGGATGCTGAGGCCGAGGCAATAAAGATTGCTGCTAATGAGGCCGCCAAGGGGCCTGCTGGGGAGGCCGCCGAGGATCCTGCCGAGGAGGCCGGCAAGGCCGCTTGCGATGACGCTGGCAAGGCCACTGTCGGGGAGGCCGGCAAGGCTGCTGCTGAGGAGGAGGTGGCCAATGACCAGCCATCGTCCCCTCCAGCCCCCGCCCCGGGCAGGTACTTGAAGGTGGGCGATGGTTTGTTCGTCCACCTTCCAGGGGCAGCAAGCACCAGGGCGCCAGCCGAAGGGGAGGTGTTTGATGATGAGGTCCTTGCCACCACTGGGTTCGAGGTCGTGGACGGACCGAGCGCAGGCGGCGGTGGCTCTCAAGAGGAGCAGCTTCTCCGGGCCATGCGCGCCAAGTTCCAGAAGCTCCAGGCACTTCACCGCGCCTGCCAGGACAAGGCGATCTCCGAGTGAGCGGCCGTGGACCAAGCCGAGGCTGACTTCCAAGGGCGCGTCGCCCAGATGAAAGTCCGGTTCGATGAGTCCTGGCAGGAACTGAAGAACGCCCAAGCCTAGTTGGCTGAGCGCAAGGTGGAGCTCCTACTGGAAAAGGCTGATGTGGAGAAGGCTTAGGAGGCGGCGAAGGAAGAGGCCGCCAAGGCTGAAGCTGCGCGGCTGCAGCAGCAAGCCTTGTTGGACTCCCAGGAGGAGGACCTTGCCACCCGCGAGGAGGCGCTTGCCGCCAAGCTCTGCACCTAGGACGAGGAGGTTGAGAAGCTTGTCGCACAATGGACCCAGGACCTGGAGCGGGAGCAGAAAGACGCACTTGATGCACTGGTCCTGGATCATGCCAGCAAGGTGGGGGCACTAGAGCTAGAGCTGGAGCAGCTGAAGCAGGAGGTCTTGAAGCTGACGGGGGAGAGGGACATGGCCAACGGTACTTTGGCGGATGCGTAGGCCGCCGTCCTCGAGAAGGCCGAGCTACTATCCAAGGCTAACGATTCCATCAAGGACCTGAAGCTGAAGCTGGTCGCTCTAGAGGGGATGCTTCCGGAGGCCAAGGCTCGGGAGGAGACCCTGACCAAGTCCTGACAATGAGAAGTAGCTGTGGAAGAACGACGCTGCCACCCACGAAGGATTATGTGAGCAGCGTCGAGCTCTGGACCGGCCGCCTCATCGATGTTGCAGGGAGGCTCACCATGCAGCTGGCTGCCATGGGCATGTCGAACTTCAGGTATTCTCAGGATACCAATATAACTTCCAGCGCCAAGCTGACCTTGTTCTTTGATGGCGTCCTCGAGGCCCTGGAGTGGCTCTGCACCACTCGGGCAACTTATCTGGCCAGCAACTCTCGGAGGCTCTGCCGAGGCATTCTGACCAAGGTACTCACCAAGGTGGCGTTCTGGAACCCCACCATCGACTTCGCCTATGCGCTGGAGAGCTAGCCGGAGGGCACAGACCTCGCGGCGCTCCAGGAGTGCATCAAGCCCATCATCAGCTGCGTCGACGGAGTCCAGAGGGTGCAAGGCCTGCGCTGGGACTAGCCACCCCATTTCTCGTTGCCGCTGCGTGCTCAAGACCAAGACAATTTTATATTTAGTTAGAACCGCGACAACATATTTTATGTATTATATACTCTGCAGTACTTTTAAAATGAAGGCATGCTATCTTCCTGTTAGATTTTTCCTTGTATGTACACACCCTACGCTTAGTTGGATAAGGCTGCCGGCGCGGAAGCCCAAGCCGGGGTGCTTTGAGGAAAGATCCTTAGCAGCCTGCTAGGGTGGGTGCTTGCTGCCAGGCAAACCACCTTGCCGCTCATAGTGTAGTCGCATGAACTGTCGAGCGGACTCGAAACAGAACAAGGGTGCTACTAATAACGGGTAGGCCACCTTGCCGTTCTCAATGCGTCCGCTTGAACTATTGAGCGGACTCGAAATAGAGCAAGGGCGTTGCCAATAGCGGAAGGGTCCCTTTACGTGCAGGTTTCCCATACAAGGAATGAGGTCTTTCGAGGAAAACCAACATATATAAACGTAGTTACTCAAGATTTTCCGTGACTTAGCTTTTCGTGGCCACGCAGATGGTTGTTGCGGCTGTGGACGGCACCAGAGTGTGGTTGATCGACGTCGCTTTCTTCTCTCGAGCCATCTCCATAGGGAAATTGATGCGTTGGCTCCAAAACCAGATGTTCACAGCTTGCATGCCCCTACCTGGCGCGCCAAAGATGTCGGGGAAACAACGCCTATGCGATCACAACGAATCCCTGAAGGAAATATGCCCTAGAGGCAATAATAAAGTTATTATTTATTTCCTTATATCATGATAAATGTTTATTATTCATGCTAGAATTGTATTAACCAGAAACATAATACATGTGTGAATACATAGACAAACAGAGTGTCACTAGTATGCCTCTACTTGACTAGCTCATTAATCAAAGATGGTTATGTTTCCTAACCATAGAAAAGAGTTGTTATTTGATTAACGGGATCACATCATTAGGAGAATGATGTGATTGACTTGACCTATTCCGTTAGCTTAGCACTCGATCGTTTAGTATGTTGCTATTGCTTTGTTCATGACTTATACATGTTCCTATGACTATGAGATTATGCAACTCCCATTTACCGGAGGAACACTTTGTGTGCTACCAAACGTCACAACGTAACTGGGTGATTATAAAGGAGCTCTACAGGTGTCTCCAAAGATACATGTTGGGTTGGCGTATTTCGAGATTAGGATTTGTCACTCCGATTGCCGGAGAGTTATCTCTGGGCCCTCTCGGTAATGCACATCACATAAGCCTTACAAGCATTACAACTAATGAGTTAGTTGCGAGATGATGTATTACGAAACGAGTAAAGAGACTTGCCGGTAATGAGATTGAACTAGGTATTGAGATACCGACGATCGAATCTCGGGCAAGTAACATACCGATGACAAAGGGAACAACGTATGTTGTTATGCGGTCTGACCGATAAAAATCTTCGTAGAATATGTGGGAGCCAATATGAGCATCCAGGTTCTGCTATTGGTTATTGACCGGAGACGTGTCTCGGTCATGTCTACATTGTTCTCGAACCCGTAGGGTCCGCACGCTTAAGGTTTTGATGACAGTTATATTATGAGTTTATACATTTTGATGTATCGAAGTTTGTTCGGAGTCCCGGATGTGGTCACGGACATGACGAGGAGTCTCGAAATGGTCGAGACATAAAGATTGATATATTGGAAGCCTATATTTGGATATCGGAATTGTTCCGGGTGAAATCGGGATTTTACCGGAGTACCGGGAGGTTACCGGAACCCCCCGGGAGGTATATGGGCCTTAGTGGGCTTTAGTGGAAGAGAGGAGCGGTGGCCAGGGCTGGGCCACGCGCCCCTCCCTCCTAGTACGAGTAGGACAAGGAGAGGGGGGAGGCGCCCCCCCTTCCTTCTCTCTCTCGTCTTTCCCCCTTCCCGAATCCTATTCCAACTAGGAAAGGGGGGGAATCCTACTCCCGGTGGGAGTAGGACTCCTCCTGGCGCGCCCTCCTCCTGGACGGCCGCACCCCCCTTGATCCTTTATATACGGAGGCAGGGGGCACCCCATAGACACAAGTTGATCCACGTGATCATATTCTTAGCCGTGTGCGGTGCCCCCTTCCACCATAATCGTCGATAATATTGTAGCGGTGCTTAGGCGAAGCCCTGCGATGGTAGTACATCAAGATCGTCACCACACCGTCGTGCTGACTGAACTCTTCCCTGACACTTTGCTGGATCGGAGTCCGAGGATCGTCATCGAGCTGAACGTGTGCTAGAACTCGGAGGTGCCGTAGTTTCGGTGCTTGATCGGTCGGGCCGTGAAGACGTACGACTACATCAACCGCATTGTGCTAACGCTTCCGCTGTCGGTCTACAAGGGTATGTAGATCACACTCTTCCCTCTCGTTGCTATGCATCACCATGATCTTGCGTGTACGTAAGAAATTTTTGAAATTACTACGTTCCCCAACAATCCCTACTACGGTTGGCGGGGAGGGGCTGTGAACAGAGCGGGATTAGGAGATCAACGCGGGGGGTTTATCTAGGTTCTGGCCGCAAGTGATGCGTAATACCCTGCTCCTACTGGTTTGTGTTTATCTGGTGTTCTTGAACTAGCTACAAGGTGTGCTGAGTCCAAAACAGCCGAATCCCCACTCAGTACGCCGCGGGCCTCCTTTTATAGCAAAAAGGGGCTGCCATAGTGGCACACAGGAGGTGTAAAGTCATACAGTAGTGGAGTCTATCCTGGGCACCATTGGACAAAACGCCTTAAATGCGCTGCCGACGTGCCCTCCTCGCTTTATTGGGGACAACAAGAAAGCTCGTCCCACCTGTCGCCGCCTCGTCTTGCTTCGACACGCGTCCAAGCTGACGAGGTGTGTAGCGCCACACTGGCTGGCTGGCTGCTTAGCTGGGGCGGTGGCAGAGTCTTCATGAAGACATGCATGCCGCCACATAGGTACTTGCTGGGTTGGCTTGGAAGTTGCATGCCGCCACGCAGGTGCCTGCCTAGTTGGCGGGCTGGCAACTGCTTTGGGTTGGCGGTGGAGCCTTGGAGTGGGCCTGGGTTGCGGCCCCGTTGATGTCCTCGGCAAGAGTCTTGCTGGGGCCCTGGCAAGGATCTTGCCGCGGCCTCGTAGGCGTCCCCGGCGAGGGTCTTCCCATGGGTCTTGTGGGTGTCTCTGGCAAGGATCTTGCCGGAGGCCTCCGTCTTCTGGTTCTCATCAAGTCTTTATGGCCAGTCGTAAGTTTCACAAAGATCTGCATGCCACCATGGAGGCGCCTCTCCGAGCCTTGGTTCTAATTTTGTCGATGGTGTTAGAACTCTCAGGCACAAGGGGTGGCGACCTCACCGGTGTCGGGCAATTTGTCCCGGCAAGGTTCTTACCGGGGCTGTGGGGGCCGCCCCGGCAAGGGCCTTGCCGGGGGAGCTCGCCTTGCTCCGTTGCTCTTCATGCTTTGGGTAATCTTGTGCCTTCGCTTCCTCTGCCTTGCCAAGTGTTTTCACGGGCGTGGCTACAACTGCCCTTGCACAAGTAAAGGGGTACAAAAAAGGACCCCTACTTTTATACACCGACACCCTTGTTGTTATATGTGGCTACTAATAGCTGAGCTGTCACCATGGCGATTGTGGTGGAAAGGAAGGAATCAGGCAAGGAGTATCCTGTTGAGTGGCCGGTTTATTATATCAGTGAGGTCCTCATTGAATCCAAGCAGAGGTACCCACATTGGCCAAAACTGGTATATGGTGTGCTTATGGCCAGTCATAAGTTGAAGCAGTATTTCTTTGGTCATCCCATCACCGTGGTGAGTTTTGCTCCCTTGGGGGAGATTATTCAAAATAGAGAAGCCACAGGTCGGGTAGCCAAATGGGCCATTGAGCTTGGACCCCATGGTTTGAAGTATATGCCTCGGACAGCTATCAAGTCTCAAGCACTGGTGGATTTTATCAATGACTGGACTGAGCTGTAGATGCCTGAGGAGAAGTCGGATAACACATATTGGACTATTCACTTCGATGGACCCATGCAGTTAGAAGGCTCGGGGGCTGGAGTTATTTTGACTTCCCCACTTGGTGATAAATTTTGTTATGTTTTAAGGTTGATGTTACCTTGTACTAACAATGCAGCTGAGTATGAGGCCTTGCTCCATGATCTTTCGATGGCTAAAGAGATGAACTTAAGCCGGGTGAGGTGTTTCAGTGACTTAGATTTGGTGGCTCAGCAAGTTTCAGGCACATGGGATTCTAAGGACCCACTCATGGCGGCTTATTGCCGCGAGGTCGATGCTATTGCTGGTCACTTAAAAGGTTATCAAGTGGAACATGTTGATCGAAGGAGAAACGAGGCGGCTGATGCTTTAAGCCGGTTGGGTTCCCAGCATAAGCTGGTGCCACCCAATGTTTTCCTTGATATTTTGCATATCCTTGAGTCAAATTGCCTACGGAGGAAGATCTTGCTATTCCTGACCCGGAGGCGTGTCAGGACCGGATTTTCGGGATATAATTTCCAGAAAATGGCCCTTGTGCTCATCAACCCCAGGATTACTGTTAGCTGATGAGGCACCAACTTGATACAGAAATTCCAAGCAAAAATACATAATATGTAGTATAAGACCATTCTGGTCTGTGAGTACAACAAAAGGTTTCTAGTGGTTGATGGCGGAAGCGGTTTGTGGATCATCCGTGTCTATGGGACTCCATTTCCCACAGGAATAGCTGACCAGGTTAACTCCTATCATCGCAAGGTTGCTACCTCCATTGCTTAGGTTCCGGGGCTGTCACCACCATGCTCCTCTCCAAGCAAGAAATCTGGCCAAGACAATAGCCAGGGACAAGCCAGTGAGTACTTTTGAATGTACTCGCAAACATCATGAACACAGGTATAATATAACAGATGATAACTATGCTCTGAGAACATTCTATACTCGCAACGTCAGTCGTGAAAATAAAATCCCCGATACAAGCAAGCAGGTTATTTATATGCAACATGAACATGTAAGAATGGAATAGACATAAGATGCACCGATCGGATGTCTGAAGCGACGTCTCGAAAGGATTAGTAAAATAACGAGCATGCCTCAGTCGGGCGTCTGAGTGACACCACATAAAGGGCTTATAAGGTAAATAAATAACAGGTATGCCACAGTCGGCCGTCTGAGTGACACCACATAAAGGGCTTATAAGGTAAATAAATAACAGGCATGCCATAGTCGGGCGTCTGAGCGACACCACATAAAGGGCGTATAAGGTAAATAAATAACAAGCATGCCACAGTCGGGCGTCTCAGCGACACCACATAAAGGGCTTATAAAGTAAGTAAATAACAAGCATGCCACAGTCGGGCGTCTCAGCGACACCGCATAAAGGGCTTATAAGATATTCATAGCGAATATCCAGGAGGTAGGACCGTCCTAGGGATACTCATTAATATAAATGATTAGTCCATAATAATAATAATCATAACCATCATATGCCACAGGTCATAATCAATGTTCTGGTTTAGTAGTTTCTCCTCCGAAGACCGACACTAAGACCGACACTTGACCCATCCCAGACTGTAGTCCTTAACCATGGACACGGCTATTCGAATAGATTTAGTACCTCTGTAGAGGATGTACTCTTTACCCACGAGTAACGGATTTCTTTAGTCCATCGGGACTAATCCCGTCTATGGTCTTTTAGTCGAAAACGTACATGCCTGCCTTGCACACACCAGCTTAACTTTACTCGTGTCTGGAATCACCCACGACACTTGTTAAGCAAAACTCTAAGTGGGGAGGCTACAACCTCGCGTAGCATGGGATCAAATTTCTATCGCGCGCTCTAAGGGGTGCCCCCCTCTTGGTCCCAACCGGAAACACCCATGCTCCCGGACAAGGTGGCATGCCTACCGGATGTAGCCGGTATCTTCCACCATGGCCTCTCTGTACGGTGTCTGCCAAGACAAGGGTTGACAACTTACTGAACCATACCCTACCTACGGTAGGGACAAGTGGCAGCACGAAACAAGTATGGGGGTTACTGGAACAAGACTCGATCTATGGCCGACTCAGGAGGCTTAAGTATTTCCTGCATGACATATATAACACAAATATCTCAACCAACAGAATCACCACTCATTATACCTTACAATGCCATACCGGACATAACCGTCCCGATGAAGACCGGAGACAAGCTCACCCCTACCCAAGACAGAGGCATTCCCGGATTTCTTTCCGGCATGCATATAGGGCATATGAGGATGATGACCATCACAAGTATATCCACTTCCAACAGCAAGGAATATCTCCAATATGCATTCATGCAAATGATCGTATCACCCCGCGAGTTTTTCGTATCGAGGGGGGGTGTTATAACCGAATTAACCAACACACAAAAAGATTATGCCAGGGTTCAGAATGCTTGCCTTCATGGTGTGGAGAGGTGAGGTGCTCTCCAACACTTTTGAAAGTTTCCTTCCTTCTCTCCAAAATCCTATTTTAAATAAATTTGAATTAACCCACATTTTCAAAACAACACAAAAAAGTTGTTTGAATTTTTCTGAAATAAATATGAAAATAAACTAGACAATATTTGGGACACAACAGAAAAAGAATCAAGTCATTTGGGGTTATATTTAAAAATTTATAGCTAGTCAAAGTTCTGGTCAATATCTGTTTTAAAAAAAATAGAAAAGAAAACGTTTCAGAGAGGAATACGCTTTCGAAGTGGGGAAAATGTACTTGGGGGTTTTACGTCTTCACTTAAAACCACGCGGGCGGGGCTGGGTCGCTGACAGTGGGTCCAGGGGACACACTGGTCAGGTTTGACCGGTCTCCTTTCCCTCTCCTTCCTCAGCCCGAGAGGGGGCGGGACTCCGGCGATCGTCGCCGGCGATTGGCGTCTCCTCGTGGGGTCCCGAGGGCGGGGATGGATCCACCACTCAAAGGCGGTCCTCCCGGGGGTCGGCAGGCAGGAGGGGATGGAGGGAGCTGCCGGCGGCGAGCTCCTCGGCAGAGGTGGCCTCGAGAGCTTTTGGGGGCCGGGGCTATGGTGGTTCCCGAGCTGGATTGAGGTGTTGGGCAGCTCCGCGGGGTCATGGGGATTCGAATGGTGACGCTATTTTGACGGGAGGGGCTCGGGTTGTGACCGAATGGACCGGAGGGCGGCGGCGGCTGATCCTGCCGGAGCTGGCGAAGATGACCTCTCCTGCTCGGTTGGCTGCCACGGGGGAACTAGGGGAGTGATTTGAGGCTGCCTGGGGAACGGGACGTGCTCGGGGGCCTCTTATATAGCGTGGCCATGCTGGTTCGCAGCGGCCGCGGATAGGATCGTCGGTGAACCGCCTCTCTATTGTTGCAGGAGGATGTGGCGGCGACGAGCGCTTGCAGACGAGTGAGGGGATATGCTTGGACTGCTCTAGAGGGCAGGTGGCGAGCCGGGGTGGCTCGGGCGGCGTCGACCGGGGCAGGAGTCACTGTGGCCGGCCGCTAGCCGCCGTGGCCGACCTGACGGCAGCCCTGTGTGGCTACAGGGGAGGGCTTGGATGGTTCCTGTGATCGGATGAGGTCGGGCACGGCTCTGCGGGCGAGCAAGGGCCAGGGTTGCGACGTGGCAGCTCAGGTGCACGCGTGTGCAAAACGCACGCTCTGGGCATGCCCAGAGCACGCACGAGACATGTTCGACAAAATGCCAGGGTATGCTAGAGGTCTCGGGTGAAGTTGGGGTTTACAGACCTAGGGTAAAGTCATCTAGAGGCTTAGTGGACATGTTAGTTTTCCCAGAGGTGCAAGGTCACGGTGCAATGACAAAAGTCATGTCAAAGTTGTTCATGCACTCAAGGTGTTTGTCAAAATGCCACAGGCACCTAGGAATTTCTTGGAGTGGCCAAATCTTCCAGGTTGGGGTATCTTTAGATGAATAAGGAGGTGGTGAGGTTAGATTGGCAAAACAAGAAACTTGCTAATGCAGTTTTATAGTAAAACCAATTCTGGACAGAAACAAAAAGGCATAGTTGCATGCACTAAAAACCCTCTAATGAGTCCACTCTCCTGGACTTAAGGGTTTTGCAAGGTGGTCAATGAGTAGGAAAAAGAATCATGGGTAAAGGAGCAAGTTAAAATAGGGTTGCAGTACAAACCACCAAGATGGATCAGAATGAAAAAGAGGTTGATTCACTCAAATTTTTCAAAGAACATCACTGGGTTTTTGCATAAAGTTGAATCATATGCTACTAATAACATCCCATAATTTTGGTGGAGGCTAGAAAGAAATATTTAAATGGGTTGTAGTGAAAATTGCCCACTGGAGCAGAGTTGAAAATTTGGTGTAGAGCTCAAACTATTTCATGTATAAAAGATGTTTTTGCATAAAAGTGGTTTAAAAACATCACATGATATCTCCAAATTTTGGTTGAAAATTTGACTAATTTATCAAATGGTTGTAGTTCAAATATGGCCATAAAACCATGGAAAAACCATTTTTCAAGAAATAAAGATTTAGGAAAATAATTATATAATTAATTCCATTGATAAAAGAAAAGTTTTTCTTGAGGGGGTAGACAAGTCCAATAACATATTTGAAAGGTTTTCACTATGGGGAAAAACTCCATGGTAATAAGGGAGAAAATGGTTCTGAAATCAAAAGGAAGCCTAGAAAATAAAAGTTTTAATCTTCCTGGCAAAATTTTACTTAATAAAACAAGGTCAAAATTTTGGGGTGTCACAAGGCGTAGTTGGTGGCGGCTCTTCATGCTATTCCTGATTGGACAGTTCCATATTTGGCTTATATTGTCACAGCCCTAGAAATCTTGTAATTAGTGGCATTGCATCCATGCAACATTTTCAATTTCTATTAATTTTGAAATGGGGATGCTTAAACCCTAGCACCAAATGAATTCAACTAGGGTCAAAATAAAATCTTTTTCACTGAACTCAAAATGCCCTCTGAAAATGTTCAACATTTCTGGATTGAGGTGGAAGCATCTACCAAAAATGGTTTACATTTTTGCAGGACATATATTCTAAAATACTTTAAATGCTATAAAATACTTTAAATGCTCAAATAATCATAAACTAAATTTTTTATTGTTGGATATATTCTAAACAGCAGCTATGATTAGTTTCATGATTTTCGGAAATGCCTTAGCATTTTTATTAAGTCAAAACAATTGCAGAAAACAGAAACAATTTAGAAAAGAGAGAGAGAACGCCTACCTGGGCCACTTACCTGGCCACCTACCTGTGCAGCCCACCAAAGCCGGCCCAGCCCACCATCGCAGCCCCTCTGTCGCGTTCCTCCTCGCGCCAGTAGGCAGGGGCTCGTGCCCGGCGCGCGCAGCCACACGCCGGACACCTCCTCCCTGCCTGGCTACCTCATCCTCCCCCTGGACGTCTCTCGCAGCGCCACGCCACCCCCTGGACCTCTCTCACTCTCTCCCGTGCTCCTCCCCTCCTCTGGCTCTCTCCCTCGCACCACCCGAACGCGCCCGCCGCCGCTGACGTGCACCACCGCGGACACCGCCTCCCCCTCGCTTCCCTGACTGGCTCAAGGGCTCCGCCTCGTCACCCCAGACCTGTCCGCTGAGCCACGCGGCACCAGACGCCTCCGAACGCCGTCACCATGGTCGTCTTCTACCTCAGGCATCCGAGATCGCCGGCGACCGCACCTCATCTCCAGCCCGTCCCCAAGCCGCCGATACCGCCGTACGACTCATTGTGAGCTCCTGATTTTTTCCCCTTGCTCGCCCCCTCCGTTACCGTCCTCTAGCTCCGTCTTCCACCACGGCAGAAGCTCGCCGATGTCTTGCCTCATCGCCGTCGTGGCCAGAGCCATAGTGGCTCGAAGCCGGGCACACCACCGTGCTCTACACCTCACCAAGAGCACATAGCACACACGAGCGCCTCCCCTAGCACCCCGCATCGCCTAACCTGCCATTGGGCGAACTCCGTCCACCGCCACGAGCTCGCTTCCGACGAGCTCGGTCCACCCCAGCTGCTCCCGCTCGCCCCGTGAGACACGCCTCGTCGCGCTGCACCCGTAGAGCCTCTCCCCCGCCGATTTGGACACCCGTGGGCGATTTTCGAGCCGCGCCGCCGTCTCGGGCCTCACCGGTGTCGAGTCGGCGGCGAGTTTGACCCCGCTGACCGTTGACCCCAGGTGGACCTAGTTTGACCCCCTGGGTCACTGACGTGTGGGCCCCAGGCCACTAACTAAACTAGGTTAGTATTAGTTTAACGCTAACTAAACTTAGTTTAATTGACACTGACAGACGGGACCATAGGTCAGGGTTGACATAGACAGTCTCCATTGACCGCTGACGTCACCATGACGCACTGCTGACGCAATAAGTATTTTATGGATTTATTTTTATACAGGAAATTCCAGAAAATACTAGAAACTTCAAAAATTCATAGAAAATAATCTATAACTCAGATTGAAATAAGTTATATATGAAAAATGATCAGAAAAATCCAATCTTTCCATATGTAGGGGTTTCATGCATGTTAGAACTATTTGACATTGCTGTCTAGGTGAGACAAGTTAATGCACTAATATGACTTCATAAAATGGGTTTGCATATGAATCTTTGGTTCAAATGGACTCATTTCAATCTGTTCTAGCTTGCATTAGCCCAAAACACATTCATATTGCCATGTCATAGCATGCATCATATTGTTGCATATCATCAAGTGTTGATTGTGTTTCCTCCCTGTTGCCGGTAATTGTTACCCCTTAGTAGACATTGATCCGGCGATGAGTTCGATGACACCGATGAAGAGCTATACTATCTTCAAAAGTGCTAGGCAAGCAAAACCCCCTTGTTCATTCCGATACAATCCCACTCTCCTGCTTCTGCTCTCTTTTACTGCATTAGGACAACAACGATTCAATCGTTACATGCTGCGGTAGCTGAACCCCTTTTCCTCTGCATGACCTGTCATTGCCACAGTTAATAGATGAAACCCACTAGCATGAGTAGGAGTTGTTTGAGCCCTGATGTGCCTACTGATACATGCTTGTTTGTCATGCCTGCTACTGCTTAGAGTTGAGTCAGGTCTGGTTCATCGGGGATGAATTGGAATGTGTGAACATGTCCTACTGTGTGTGAGCTAAGTGTGTGAACACGATTTGGTAAAGGTAGCTTGATAGGCCATGTAGGATTACATGGTGGGTTGTCTCATTGAAACCGTCCTCAGGAACTGAGTTATGTGTTTGTGATCCATGAACAGCTACTACCACACATTGGGATCCATAATTGACTCTCTCGGCTTCTTAACCACCCTTGTCCTCTTTCTAGGAGATGCAAGTAGTTTCTGGTGTTTGTAGTATGTTGGAGGCCATGCGCAGCGCTGACCGCGGGGTGGGCTGTGATGCGGTTGGCAAGTGGCACAGTGTACCGGGCGCCCGTTTGGTGTCTCGGGAACCCTGCTCACATCGTTCGGGGCCTATGTGGAAACATCAGCCGGACTCCCTGCGGATGGAACCTGAATAGGCGATAAACCTGGACTAGAGACTTGAGTGTTTAGGTAGGCCATGGCCGACTCCCTCGCCAGGCTTCCGCTTGAAGGTTGCCGAGATACACGACGTGTACATGGTGGTAAGTGGCGAGAGCGTGTGTGAAGAAGTACACCCCTGCAGGGTTTACATCATCTATTCGAATAGCCGTGTCCGCGGTAAAGGACTTCTGGTGTGCCAATAACAGTTCATAGATAACTTGAAGTGGATACTCTAAAACTCGCAAGATAAGCATGAGTGCTATGGATGGTGTTTCTCGTAGGTTGACGGCAGTGGATCCATAGTGGTGTATTGTATGGTGAATATGTGGACTCGTGTGCGCCACCTCAAAAGAGTTACTTGAAGTTGTAGTTCAGGTTAGCCAATGAGTCAAAGCTGGCTTGCTGGAGTTAAACCCCACTACCCCATTTGTTAATACCGATGCATATGTAGCTAGTTCTGATGAAAGTCTTGCCGGGTACATTTGTACTCATGTTTGCCTATTTTATGTTCTGCAGAGAGACGTCAGTCTCGCTAGTAGTTCCGTGTGGACTTCGACACTTAGCCAGATACCTCAGCTATGATCTTGTGCCCTTTGCAGGATCTGGTAGATAGTCAGGCTTCTCAGCCTTTTTCATTTGTAGATGTCTGTACTCAGACATGTTAAGCTTACGCATGTGCTTTGACTAGTATGCTCTGAATGTTGGGTCATGAGACCCATGTTTGTAATATCTCGCTCCTCGGAGCCTAATGAATAAATACTTGAGTCGTAGAGTTATGTTGTGATGCCATGTTGTATTTACACATATCGAGCACATTGTGTGTATGATTGAAATGCTTGGTATGTGTGGGATCCGACAACCTAGTTGTTTATCCTTGGTAGCCTCTCCTATGGGGAAATGTAGTCTTGTGCTTCCATGAGCCATAGTAGTCTGCTGTAGACCGGTTCACTGGAGTCCTGCTAGCCCAGCACTACTGCTCCGGAACACTTGACTGGCCGGCATGTGATTCACCTAGTTCTTGTGTCAGTCCCTTCGGGGAAATGTCACGCGGTGACATCCGGAGTCCTGCCTAGCCTGCTACAGCCCGGTTCACCGAAGTCCTGTTAGCCCAGTGCTACAGCCCGGAATCGCACGCTGCTGACCAACATGCTCGATGTTGATTCATGTATGCCTGTCCCCGTAAGTTAGTGGCACTTTGGGTTCATGACTAGTCATGTCGTCCGGGTTCTCTGTCATATGGATGCTAGCGACACTATCATATATGTGAGCCAAAAGGTGCAAACGGTCCAGGGCCATGGTAAGGCGACACCCATGGGAATACCCTGCGTGAGGCCGCAAAGTTATATGAGGTGTTACCGGCAAGATCAATGTGACTTGGAATCGGGGTCCTGACATATATGACCCGGGGCGAGTTACCTGAAGATCAAACTTTGGCCAGGCAGATAACCCAGCGGTCTAAGTCAATGACTTTTTTCAATGGAGAGTTGCACCGTTGCAGTGTCACAGGGGTGTTTGAACGTTGTGTTTCTCCTAAGGAGGGCCATGAAATTCTATGAGAGATTCATTAAGGAGATTGTGGTCATCATGCCGGCTCTAAGTCTCTCGTGGCCAAGGCTTTTCGTCATGGGTTTTATTGGCTGACATCTCATGCTGATGTAGAGGATTTGGTCAGTAAATGTGATGGTTGTTAGAAATTTTCAAGATGAGCTCATGTGCCGGCTCAAGAATTGAGGATGATTCCAATTACCTGGCCATTTGCAGCCTGGGTTGGACCTTTCAAAAGGTCCAAGGATAAAAAGACCCTCCTTCTGGTGGCGGTTGACAAATTTACAAAGTGGGTTGAGGCAGAGCCGGTCAGTAAGTGTGACGCGGCGACAATGTTTCAGTTCATCAAAAAGGTGATTTTCCGTTTTGGCTATCCCCACAACATTATAATTGATAATGGCACTAATCTGTCCAAGGGTCCTGATAAGCCACAAGTATAGGGGATCGCAACATTTTTCGAGGGTAGAGTATTCAACCCAAATTTATTGATTCGACACAAGGGGAGCCAATTCTCAAGTATTAGCAGTTGAGTTGTCAATTGAACCACACCTGGATAACTTAGTATCTACATCAAAGTATTTAGTAGCAAAGTAGTATGATAGTAATGGTAACAATGGCAAAAGTAATGATAGCAGTTTTGTAGTGATTGTAACAGTAGCAACGGTATAGTAACTAAGCAAAGATCAATATGTGAAAAGCTCATAGGCAATGGATTAGTGATGGATAATTATGTCGGATGCGATTGTTCATGCAACAGTTATAACATAGGGTGACACAGAACTCGCTCCAGTTCATCAATGTAATGTAGGCATGTGTTCCGAATATAGTCATACGTGCTTATGGAAAGAACTTGCATGACATCTTT
Organism: Triticum aestivum; assembly: GCF_018294505.1. NCBI lineage: Eukaryota > Viridiplantae > Streptophyta > Magnoliopsida > Poales > Poaceae > Triticum > Triticum aestivum. Next base: position 629,738,003 of record NC_057806.1, read on the forward strand.
TGTCCTACTCTCCCATGGCAGCGGCGTCCTATTGGAAACTAAGGGATATTAAGGCCTCCTTTTAATAGAGTACCGGACCAAAGCACTAACACTTAGTGAATACACGAACTCCTCAAACTTCGATCATCATCGGTAAGTATCCCGATTATTGTCACTTCGGGGTTAACGGATCATAACACATAATAGGTGACTATAGACTTGCAAGATAGGATCAAGAACTCACATATATTCATGAGAACATAATAGGTTCAGATTTGAAATAATGGCACTCGGGCCCTAGTGACAAGCATTAATCATAGCAAAGTCATAGCAACATCAATCTCAGAACATAGTGGATACTAGGGATCAAACCCTATCAAAACTAACTTGATTACATGATAAATCTCATCCAACCCATCACCGTCCAGCAAGCCTACAATGGAATTACTCACACACGGTGGTGAGCATCATGAAATTGGTGATGGAGGAAGGTTGATGATGACGACAGCGATTGATTCCCCTCTCCGGAGCCCCAAACAGACTCCAGATCAGCCCTCCCGAGAGAGTTTAGGGCCTGGCGGCGGCTCCGTATCGTAAAACATGATGAATCCTTCTCTTTGATTTTTCTCCCCGAACACGAATATATGGAGTTGGAGTTGAGGTCGATGGAGCACCAGTGGGCCCACGAGGCAGGGAGGCGCGCCCAGGGGGGTAGGGCGCTCCCCCCAGCCTCATGGACAGGGTGTGGGCCCCTTGGCCTTGATTCCTTCGCCAGTATTTTTTGTATTTTCCAAAATAAATCTCCATTGATTTCCAGGTCATTCCGAGAACTTTTGTTTCTGCCAAAAATAACACCATGGCAATTCTGCTGAAAACAACGTCAGTCCGGGTTAGTTCCATTCAAATCTTGCAAGTTAGAGTCCAAAACATGGGCAAAAGTGTTTGGAAAAGTAGATAAGATGGAGACGTATCAACTCCCCCAAGCTTAAACCTTTTACAAACTCTGTTTGCTCTTGTTGTTACAAATATGTAAAGCCATCATTCAAGTTTTCAGCAAAGATTATGAACTAACCATATTCAAAATAACATTTAGGTCTCATGTTTACTCACATCGATGGCATAATCAGCTAGCGAGCAATAATAATAAATCTCGGATGACAACACTTTCTCAAAACAATCATAACATGATATAACAAGATGGTATCTCGCTAGCCCTTTCTGAGACCGCAAAGCATAAATGCAGAGCACCTTTAAAGATCAAGGACTGACTAGACATTGTAATTCATGGTAAAAGAGATCCAGTCATAGTCATACCCAATATAAACTAATAGTAATACATGCAAATGACAGCGGTGCTCTCCGACTGGTGCTTTTAATAAGAGGGTGATGACTCAACATGAAAGTAAATAGATAGGCCCTTCACAGAGGGAAGCAGGGATTTGTAGAGGTGCCAGAGCTCGGTTTTGACTTAAAGATAAATAATATTTTGAGCAGTATACTTTCATTGTCAACATAACAACCAAGAGATGGCGATATCTTCCATGCTACACACATTATAGGCGGTTCCCAAACAGAATGGTAAAGTTTATACTACCCCACCACCAACAAGCATCAAGCCATGGCTTGCTCGAAACAATGAGTGCCTCCTGTCGGTGTCAAAACCGACGAATCTCGGGTAGGGGGTCCCGAACTGTGCGTCTAAGGCGGATGGTAACAGGAGGCAGGGGACATGATGTTTACCCAGGTTCGGGCCCTCTCGATGGAGGTAATACCCTACTTCCTGCTTGATTGATCTTGATGATATGAGTATTACAAGAGTTGATCTACCATGAGATCGTAGAGGCTAAACCCTAGAAGCTAGCCTATGGTATGATTGTTGTTGTCCTACGGACTAAACCCTCCGGTTTATATAGTCACCGGAGGGGCTAGGGTTACACAGAGTCAGTTACAAGGGAGGTGATCTACATATCCGTATGGCCAAGATTGCCTTCCACGCCAAGGAGAGTCCCACCCGGACACAGGACGAAGTCTTCAATCTTGTATCTTCATAGTCGAACAGTCCGGCCAAAGGATATAGTCCGGCCGTCGGAGGACCCCCTAATCCAGGACTCCCTTAGTAGCCCCTGAACCAGACTTGAATGACGATGAGTCCGGCGCGCAGATTGTCTTCGGCATTGCAAGGCGGGTTCTTCCTCTGAATACATAGAAGATTTTGAACACAAGGATAGTGTCCGGCATTACAAAACAAATTCCACATACCACCGTAGAGAGAATAATATTTCCACAAATCTAATCTGCTGACAGCTTTTCATAATGTGACGTTCTGCCGCAGTCTGATCATGACAAACCATTTTCCCGTGCCTGCCACTTCACGTGTCGCGAGGCGGTTTTATTTGCACGTCCTGTCGAAGTAGAGATCGTGTCCCTCTTTTTATGGGATCCTCATCAATACGGGCGTGGGTAACCCAATCATGCCTGCTGGTATGACTCCTCGAGTTTAGGCAAGTTCCAAACGGCCACGCGGAAGACGCTTGATATTCACCCTCTTTATAAAGGGGCCAAGGCCTGTCCTTTTCTTCTTGCACTTGATCGAATCCTTCCCCCACCTCGAGTTCCAACACCCAAGGCTCAGGCTAGGCACTTCGGACCTTCAGTCATGTCCGGATCCAACCTTCAAGGTTGGTGGATGCCCTCCTCGTCATAGAGAAGGACATCAAGAAGCTAAGAGAAGCCAGGTATCTGACCGCTAAAATCTCGCACAGGCTGCCTGCTCGAGGGCAGACTATCCCCACTCCCGAACCCGGTGAGAGTGTCATATTAGTCTCCCACTTCCTCCGAGGGCTAGGCTTTAGTCTAGATCCCTTTGTTAGAGGGCTTATGTTCTACTATGGGCTAGATTACCATGATCTGGCTCCGGATTCCATCCTTCACATCTCGTCGTTCATCGTCGTGTGTGAAGCCTTCCTCCGCATCACCCCACACTTCGGCTTATGGCTTAAGACCTTCAATGTGAAGCCGAAGATGATTGAGGTGCGACACGCAAAGGGCGGAGGCGCCATAATAAACAAAGGCGTCGGTGCTCCATGGTCAAAGGGTTCCTTCCCGGAGACATCCAAGTTATGGCAGCGGGTGTGGTTTTACATCACCGCTCCCCGAAGTGCTAAGTGGGTAGCTGCCCCTGCCTTCCGTCCGGGCCCCTGCCACAATTGGCGTCATGGGTCAACAAAGGGCTGGATTGGGTGGCAACTAATGATGTGCCGACGTTGCAAGGCCGCATCCGAGGTTTCTTGAAGGGAGACGTCAGCCTTGTTGAGGTAATGCAAGTCATGCTAGTTCGTCGGGTCCTGCCATGCCAATGTCGACCTCTCCGTATGTGGGAGTTCAACCTGGAAGGACCGCGAACTATTCAGCAATTCTTCGGTGCGACGCTCGAAGAGATGTATGGATTGTTCTTCGGATCACGAATAAAGTGTTCGGACACCACCGAGGCTGCGGGTCTGAACTACAATCGTCCACACTCCCAAGTAAGTAATTCCACAGCCGAAGACATTGTTTGTTAATTTACCACAACATCATTCTGAAAAGTCTCCTTTTGACCAGGACTGGATAAAAAAGGTGAAGATGATCAGGTGTTCGGCCCCCCTTCCCGAAGGCTCACTGGATCCTGTACTAACCAGGATGCTTGAGCTTGCACCTTATCAAGCGCCATCAGGGGAAGATAAAGGGAGGAACAAAGAAGCCGAATGTCAGGACCCCGACTCAATGCCACATCGATCTAGCATGTAACACTTCATATCACTTTGCGACCTCATGCACTGTATTCCCACGGGTGTCGCCTTACCTTTGCCCGGGACCGTTTGCGCCTTTTGGCACACGTATATGACAGTGTCGCTAGCATCCATATGATAAGGAGCCCGGGCTGACATGGCTAGTCGTAAACCCAAAGTGGCACAAACTTATAGGGACAGGCATCCATGACCCAGCATCGAACGTGTCGGTCATCAGCTAGTGAATCCAGGCTGTAGCACTGGGCTAGCAGGACTCCGGTGGACCGGGCTGTAGCAGGCTAACAGGACTCCGGTATTCATCGCGTGACATTTCCCCGAAGGGACAGACACAGGAACGAAGAAGGACACATGCCGGCCAGCCTAAGTGTTCCGGAGCAGTAGCAAGCTACCATGGCTCGGTGGAAACACTAGGAGACATTTCCCGGTAAGAGAGGCTACTAAGGATAAACAACTAGATAGCCAGATCCCACACATACCAAGCATTTCAATAACATACACACAATATGCTCGATATGTGCAAATACAACATGGCATCACAACATGACTCTACGACTCAAGTAATTTATTCAATAGGCTCCGAGGAGCGAGATATTACAAACATGGGTCTCATGACCCAACAATCAGAGCATACAAGTCAAAGCACAAGCGGAAGCTATCATGTCTGAGTACAGACATCTATAAATGAAAAAGGCTGAGAAGCCTGACTATCTACCAATCCTGCCGAGGCACAAGATCGTAGCTGAGGTAACAAGCTAAACGTCGAAGTCCACGCGGAACTACTAGTGAGACCGAAGTCTCTCTGCAAAAACATAAAATAGGCAAACGTGAGTACAAATGTACCCAGCAAGACTTACATCAGAACTATCTACATATGCATCATTATCAACAAAGGGGATGGTGGGGTTTAACTGCAGCAAGCCAGCTTTGACTCGGTGGCTATCCTAAACTACGACTGCGAGTAACTCTTTTGAGGTGGCGCACACGAGTCCACATATTCACCAACCAATACACCACTATGGAACCGCTCCCGTCTCCCTACGAGAACGCCATCCATAGCACTCACGCTTATCTTGCGTATTTTAGAGTATCCACTTTCACTTGTCTATGAACTGATATAAGCAACCCAGAAGTCCTTTTCCGCGGACACGGCTATTCGAATAGATCATATTAACCCTGCAGGGGTGTACTTCTTCACACACGCTCTCACCACTTACCGCCGTTTACACGACATGTACTCGGCAACCTTCAAGCGGAAGCCCAACGTGGGTGTCGGCCACGGCCTGCCTAAACACTCAAGTCTCTAGTCCAGGTTTATCGCCTATTCGGGTTCCATCCATGAGGAGATCCGGCCGGAGTTTCGCTCACAGCCCCAAACGATGTGAACAGGGTTCCGTGACACCAAACGGGCGCCCGGTTTACCCGGCCACGTGCCTACCGCATCACAGCCCACCCCTACGGTCAGCGCTGCGCACGGCCTCCAGCATACTACAAACACCAGAAACTACTTGCAACTCCTGGACAGAGGACAAGGGTGATTAAGAAGCCGAGAGGGTCCATTGGTTTCGGGCCCAATGCGTGGTAGTAGCTGAATCATGGATCACAAACACAGAACTCAGTTCCTGAGGACGGCTGCAATGAGACAACCCACCATGTACTCCTACATGGCCTCTCACCGCTACCTTTACCAAATCGTGTTCACACACTTAGCTCACACACAGTAGGACATGTTCACACACCTCTGATTCATCCCCGATGAATCAGACCTGACTCAACTCTAAGCAGTAGCAGGCATGACAAACAAGCATGAATGAGTAGGCACAACAGGGCTCAAACAACTCCTACTCATGCTAGTGGGTTTCATCTATTTACTGTGGCAATGACAGGTCATGCAAAGGATAAAGGGGTTCAGCTACCGCAGCAAGTAACAGATGAATCGGTGTTGTCCTAATGCAGTAAAAGAGAGCAGGAGCGAGAGAGTGGGATTTTATCGGAATGAACAAGGGGGTTTTGCTTGCCTGGCACTTCTGAAGATAACATTGAGTCTTCATCAGTGTCAACGATCACATCATCGGTATCACGTCTATCGAGAGGGGACAAATACCGGCAACACAGAAGGGAACACAATCAATGCAATGCACAATATGATGCATGATCATGACATGGCAAAATGAATGTGTTTTGGGCTAATGCAACTAGCAACAGATTAAATGAAGTTGGTTTGAATACAAGATTCAAATTCAAACTCCATATGTGATTATTCAAATGCCATTTAATTGATTTGTGCTAAACAGCAGCTATAAGTTGTTCTAACATGCATGAAAATGGTACAGATGGATTCCTTGAATTTTTCTGATAATTTTTCATATATAAATTATTTAATTTGGAGTTACGGTTGAATTTCTATGATTTTTAGAAGTTTTTACAATTTTCTGGAATTTCCTGAATAATATAAATCCAGAAATGAATTATGGCGTCAGCACCACGTCACGGTGACGTCAGCAGGGTCAACTGGGCTGGCTCGGGTCAAACCTGACGTGTGGGGGCCACACGTCAGTGACACAGGACCTAATCCCGGTCAAACCCAGCGCTGACTGGGGTTTGACCAGGGGTGGGGCCCACAGTCAGTGGCCTAGGGGGTTGGTTAGTGCGTCATTAGTGGCTAATGACAGCGCCACGTCACTGGCCACCGGAGTTCGGCCGGCGGCGACCCGAAACGCGGCGGATGTTCACCGGGGTTGCGCTACGGGCGGCGGCTGGACGCGCGAAGGCCACCAGAAGGTAGCCCGTACACGGCCGCACCTAGCTGGCTGCACGAGGGGCCGCGGGGTGGCCGGAGACGACGGCGGCGAGCACTTCCGCGGTGGCCGGAGTTCGGGCGCGAACGGTGGCGAAGCTACGGCGCACTAGAGGAGTAAACGAGGAGGGCTACGTGCTCCTGGGGGTTCACCGAGCACGGTGACGTGCTCAGGCGGGGCTGCGGTGGCCCTGGCCACGGCGGCGCCATGGCCGGCGGCGATGGGGTTTCGGTCTTGGTGGATAACCTAGCTACGGCGCGCGAACGACGAAACAGAGAGGGGGAAACGGACGGAGAGCTCACGTAGACCCTGTAGAGGTGGACGGCGAGCTTGAGGGAGGCCGGACGGGGACGAATTTGACGGCAGCGATCCGCGGTGGCCGAGGAGGGGAACGGCGAAGCTGGCCCCATCCAGGGCTTCCGGCGCCTTCCGTCTTGGTGAGGAGGAAGAGGGAGGACCGGCGGAGCTTTGGGAGGCGTCGGGGAGGCGAGGCGGTGGTTGTGGCCGCGGCGAACGGCGTCGGTGGCGACGGGTCCGTTCGGGCGAGTGAGGGAGAGAGGAAGCAGAGGAGGGGGGAGAGTTCGGGAGAGTGAGGGAGTTCCAGGGGGGTGGCGTGGCACGCATGGAGGCGTCCGGGGTGTCGAGGTGGAGCGGCAAGCAGGAGGTGGCCGGGGCGTGCGCCGGCGTGCGTCGGCCACGCGCCTGTGCCTACTGGCGCGAGGAGGAAGGCGACAGGGGGGGGAAGTGGAGATGGGCTGGGCCGTGCTGCTGGGCCAGGTGGGCTACCAGGTGAGCGCCAGGTAGTCCTTCTCTCTCTTTCTATTTCTGTTTTTATTTATCTATTTTGTTCTGTGTTGTTTTAGTTTAGTAAAATACTAAACCATTTTATAAAATCCTGAAAATAGTTATGTGGCTAGAGTTAAAATATACCAAACCATATAAAATGTTCCAGTAATTATTGGACATATATTATTTATATATCAAATATATATCCAATGCAAATAGCTATTTATTTAATTCAAAGGCCCAAAATAATTAACTCTGAGATACCAAAAATATTGTTTTGAGTTTTACCTCTTTGCAATATTTTCAGAGACTAAGAGGAACATTTTCTTGGACTTCTTTGAGGAGATTTTAATGTTGATCATTTTTAGAAGGTTTCTGAGGCTTTGAAAATTCCTCAATTCAAATTTCATTTGAATTAAAACATGATGCTCACATGAGGTCTAGCCTAGTGCATAACAGGACCAGGGATGTGACAACTCACCCCCACTAAACAAAAATCTCGTCCCGAGATTCAAGCGTAGGGTAAGGTGAAGGGGGAACGCAACTAGTACAATCTTCACGATCCAGGTTGCACTTCATAGGAACGTTGATTCGATCACCATCATTGTCTTGAAGTCTTGCTCTGAGAAATCCTGTCAACATGACATGGAGGGAAGAAGGAGACTCTAGAAGGGTCGATCTTCTCGAAGATCGAACAACTCACGGAATGAGACATAGGACCATCTCTCGGGTTGAGACACGAGATACACATCAAGAGGGGTGGAAAGAAACGGATGACGAAGGTTCACTAGGTGGACAACAATTCCACACTTAAGAAGGTGGTAAACGATTGTCCACGTAGCGAGGAGTTGAGTTGCCATGATACCACGACGAAACATCCTGGAGGAGGGTGATTCGTAGATTATTCCCTTAAGTGGCAAAAAGAATTACCTTTGATTCAGAGATCATTGAAAACCTTTATACCAGCCTAAGGCAATTCTCAAGCGATCGTTTGGAGGGGGTCAGTAGAATGGCATACTCGGACTTGGATGATGTGGATTACCTTGTTGAAGACAACGCAATGGATGAATTTGCTTATCACCGGAAATGGAAGAGACCCATGGTAGAATGGCACATTGGCGGTGCAAACTGGGAACAAAATGCAAATGATGGGAATGATTCTAGTAACTGGGGAGAGGCTCAACAATAGAGAGTTATCCCACTATTGGAATGGTTATAGCATAACCGAGGAAACTGAGAGCGCTATACAGTTAATGCCGACGATCAAACCTAGCACTTGCGCGTGCTCTCAAGAACTTGAGCAATTCCATAATCATCAAGGTTTTACCAACATCCGTGTCAAGGGTCCGGTAACACAACTTACTACCATGATGAATGGTGATGGAGGATGCAGATGCAAAGGAAGATAACACCTTCTCAGATTTCACCCTTGGCGGGGCCAAGGAAATAAAATCTGGATGATCGACCGAGAGACATTTAGCACTCCGCTTCTAATGTTCTCCTTGATGTGCTAGTGTAACCCATTCATAGATATGGTTTGATATCTAGAACATCAAGTAAAAGGTCGGACTTCGGAACACAGAAATCCATAGGGGCAACTAGGGAGTAAATCCTACGAAATCCCTATGGGGAGGTGGCCAACTTCCTCAATCAAGATACTACAAACAGGGTCTTCCGGCTGGGTGTGTTGGCCACGACATCCACCTTTACCGGTTATCGAGAGACCAATATTATAGATCTTGGGAAATGTTCCAACCATCATATCTGCCTGAGATTCAGATCTGGTTGGTGTCAGGATATTCCAGACTCATCGAGTCTAGGAAGAAAAATGAAAGTTTGCAACACAAATCGACGAGATGACGTTGCGGGATTCTCGGGAGATGAACTACGATAGCAAGCTCCAAAACATGAGCTGGTTCTGCTACAAACATGTGAACACGTTGTCCCAGACAAGCATGCCCACATGGTAGTCTTACAATAAAACACTACCGAGTTCTGGTTGGGAACCATCAGCGAGGATATCGAAGTTCTTTCATAAGTCCGGATTAGCTCTTATGAAGATACTCCTTCTCCTTGAACAAATCAGTCAGTGGCTTGGTGTGCTAGGATACACATATGGAATGAAGGTTGCAAGTCTCCAGACCACAGAATACTTCGCACGTGTGCATGACTGACTTGCGATGATTCCAGAGGAAGCAACATTGACTTTCTCGAGTCCACGGCGGTAACTTGCATCAAATGCACATGAACTAGAGGAATCACTTCTTACATCCGAACATATGCTTCATGAGCTAGCATGAACAAATGCTTTCAAAAGTTTCCAACACTAGCTTAATGTTCAGCAAAATTATGGGGAAGACAAGGATGTTGTCAATGGGCACAACAACAATTCATCTGGGTTTCCTTTTAAAAGGAATTCCATAGTTAAGTGAACAAGGGATAGCATTGGTCAGACCCAAAAGATATAATGGTGTATGCTCGAGGGATCAACCACGAGTAAGACAACATTACGAACATCGTTGGTTCTGATTTGATTTGACGATAACCCATACTCAAATCAAAGTTTTATCAGGCAATAGGTCCAATAACTGATCACAGGGACCAATCGATGAAGATATCATCTCTCTTCAACACACACTACACAAGAATATCCCTTTGGAACGAACTAAGTCAGGCAAGCTTTTACCTTCCAACTCTCCAGGTTGTTGTCTAGCTTAACCAACTAGCTCAGGGGTATCCAACACGGATTCTTGGAGAAAGGGTGGTTTACAGATAAACCAACTTGATCACGAGCTCAACATAACAGTCAGGTGACAACCGGTAACACTTCCAAGAAGATATTTGGAAAGTCACGAACCACCGGTATGTTACTAAGCTCGAGAACAATCTTGCTTTTGAGGGCAAGACGACATGATCAAATGGGTGAGGACTTGAAATAATTCCTAACTCATTGGTCGAGGAGTGCACCAGAAATAGGGACTAGGTAGCACAATCAATCTTAGGGTGACGATTCAATAATCAACACGCTAAGAATGAGGTTATCGTCCATTTAACTACCAAGCAACAGAGTTGCTAGCAATATTGATTTCACACGCCATGATTCATTTGTCGGCATTCCGGTTACAATAACACAGGAACCGAGGAATGAACAATGATGGCAAGAAGTATCAACTGTACCAAGAGTTCATAGGATGGTGTGCAATTCCTATAACAATCTCGATATAAAATATGTAATACTCCAAGGTAGAGCAGAACAAAAGCTGGATTAGCAATTTGATCTGCGGAGCACAACTTCTTTGACCCAATCCTGGATAGGGAAGAGGTACTGGAGTTTGTTTCTCCTAGTCATTCCGCGATAGAATGGCTTGACGGACCACAAGAGTAATAGGCATCGATAAACGAACGCACGTATACTCTTGACTATCAATTGATAGACGAAGGTCAGTAGACAACTAAAGAGGGACAACTCAAAGGAACATATAACTTTCTGAGTTGTGGATACATGGGTTGGTATGCCGAACAAAGTTCAACATAATTCTTCCGGATAACCCATGCAGAAAGGTTGAGCTGGCAGAGTCACAATATAGCATGGAGAACTCATAGAGGGCCTGTTGTGATCTTTTGATCCAACAAACTTCTGCCATAATGGTTCATGGTATTTGGAAGAACGATATACCACGGACCTCGAGGACTATCGCAAAGGTTACTAATATACTAAAGGAACTAGCAACACTATCAACATGATGTAAGTAGGGTGAATATCGGGTTTAAGAACCCAGGAATAGAATACCTACTAACTAAATGGCATCACAGGATGCTTTCGATAATAAAGGCCAGAATCTTCACACTAGGACACAAATCATGGCTAGACCACTAGATGATCCCCTAAGACACCTTAGGGTCATAATAATAACTCCAACATAAATGTCGAGGCAATAGAATACCTCAACTCAACAATTAGTGTGATTAATCTGGCCATAAAGGAACATCGAAACCAGAGGGAAAGGATTTGCAAATGCATCAGACTATTTAGAAACCTGGGATGACTCGGACAGCATAACGGCTGTAAATGCTCAGAAAAGATTTGAGACATTCACAAAAATGGTGGCATAACCACTCAGAAGCACAATATCAAGGTCTCGAGATCAACAATTAACATACGGAAGTAGTAGGAACTGAACTGAGACTTAAATCCAACAATCTTATAAGTCCACTGATTAGTAACACGTGATCCTGATAGAAAGAAGAGATAGCCTAGTTCTTAATCCCCGTAGGAAAGATAAGATGACTCAGATCAGAAGGCATAAGGTATAAGGAGTAAAAAGAGCCTTACGTTCCATCCCACAATCAATTCCCTTACATAACTAAAGAATTTCTAGACTCAACTTCGACCAGTTTGGCTTGGTAATCCTACAGGCAGTCAAGCTCTGATACCAACGCTGTCAGGACCCCGACTCAATGCCACATCGATCTAGCATGTAACACCTCATATCACTTTGCGGCCTCACGCACGGTATTCCCACGGGTGTCGCCTTACCTTTGCCCGGGACCGTTTGCGCCTTTTGGCACACGTATATGACAGTGTCGCTAGCATCCATATGATAAGGAGCCCGGGCTGACATGGCTAGTCGTAAACCCAAAGTGGCACAGACTTACAGGGACAGGCATCCATGACCCAGCATCGAACGTGTCGGTCATCAGCGAGTGAATCCAGGCTGTAGCACTGGGCTAGCAGGACTCCGGTGAACCGGGCTGTAGCGGGCTAACAGGACTCCGGTATTCATCGCGTGACATTTCCCCGAAGGGACAGACACAGGAACGAAGAAGGACACATGCCGGCCAGCCTAAGTGTTCCGGAGCAGTAGCAAGCTACCATGGCTCGGTGGAAACACTAGGAGACATTTCCCGGTAAGAGAGGCTACTAAGGATAAACAACTAGATAGTCAGATCCCACACATACCAAGCATTTCAATAACATACACACAATATGCTCGATATGTGCAAATACAACATGGCATCACAACATGACTCTACGACTCAAGTAATTTATTCAATAGGCTCCGAGGAGCGAGATATTACAAACATGGGTCTCATGACCCAACAATCAGAGCATACAAGTCAAAGCACAAGCGGAAGCTATCATGTCTGAGTACAGACATCTATAAATGAAAAAGGCTGAGAAGCCTGACTATCTACCAATCCTGCCGAGGCACAAGATCGTAGCTGAGGTAACAAGCTAAACGTCGAAGTCCACGCGGAACTACTAGTGAGACCGAAGTCTCTCTGCAAAAACATAAAATAGGCAAACGTGAGTACAAATGTACCCAGCAAGACTTACATCAGAACTATCTACATATGCATCATTATCAACAAAGGGGATGGTGGGGTTTAACTGCAGCAAGCCAGCTTTGACTCGGTGGCTATCCTAAACTACGACTGCGAGTAACTCTTTTGAGGTGGCGCACACGAGTCCACATATTCACCAACCAATACACCACTATGGAACCGCTCCCGTCTCCCTACGAGAACGCCATCCATAGCACTCACGCTTATCTTGCGTATTTTAGAGTATCCACTTTCACTTGTCTATGAACTGATATAAGCAACCCAGAAGTCCTTTTCCGCGGACACGGCTATTCGAATAGATCATATTAACCCTGCAGGGGTGTACTTCTTCACACACGCTCTCACCACTTACCGCCGTTTACACGACATGTACTCGGCAACCTTCAAGCGGAAGCCCAACGTGGGTGTCGGCCACGGCCTGCCTAAACACTCAAGTCTCTAGTCCAGGTTTATCGCCTATTCGGGTTCCATCCATGAGGAGATCCGGCCGGAGTTTCGCTCACAGCCCCAAACGATGTGAACAGGGTTCCGTGACACCAAACGGGCGCCCGGTTTACCCGGCCACGTGCCTACCGCATCACAGCCCACCCCTACGGTCAGCGCTGCGCACGGCCTCCAGCATACTACAAACACCAGAAACTACTTGCAACTCCTGGACAGAGGACAAGGGTGATTAAGAAGCCGAGAGGGTCCATTGGTTTCGGGCCCAATGCGTGGTAGTAGCTGAATCATGGATCACAAACACAGAACTCAGTTCCTGAGGACGGCTGCAATGAGACAACCCACCATGTACTCCTACATGGCCTCTCACCGCTACCTTTACCAAATCGTGTTCACACACTTAGCTCACACACAGTAGGACATGTTCACACACCTCTGATTCATCCCCGATGAATCAGACCTGACTCAACTCTAAGCAGTAGCAGGCATGACAAACAAGCATGAATGAGTAGGCACAACAGGGCTCAAACAACTCCTACTCATGCTAGTGGGTTTCATCTATTTACTGTGGCAATGACAGGTCATGCAAAGGATAAAGGGGTTCAGCTACCGCAGCAAGTAACAGATGAATCGTTGTTGTCCTAATGCAGTAAAAGAGAGCAGGAGCGAGAGAGTGGGATTTTATCGGAATGAACAAGGGGGTTTTGCTTGCCTGGCACTTCTGAAGATAACATTGAGTCTTCATCAGTGTCAACGATCACATCATCGGTATCACGTCTATCGAGAGGGGACAAATACCGGCAACACAGAAGGGAACACAATCAATGCAATGCACAATATGATGCATGATCATGACATGGCAAAATGAATGTGTTTTGGGCTAATGCAACTAGCAACAGATTAAATGAAGTTGGTTTGAATACAAGATTCAAATTCAAACTCCATATGTGATTATTCAAATGCCATTTAATTGATTTGTGCTAAACAGCAGCTATAAGTTGTTCTAACATGCATGAAAATGGTACAGATGGATTCCTTGAATTTTTCTGATAATTTTTCATATATAAATTATTTAATTTGGAGTTACGGTTGAATTTCTATGATTTTTAGAAGTTTTAGGCATTTTCTGGAATTTCCTGAATAATATAAATCCAGAAATGAATTATGGCGTCAGCACCACGTCACGGTGACGTCAGCAGGGTCAACTGGGCTGGCTCGGGTCAAACCTGACGTGTGGGGGCCACACGTCAGTGACACAGGACCTAATCCCGGTCAAACCCAGCGCTGACTGGGGTTTGACCAGGGGTGGGGCCCACAGTCAGTGGCCTAGGGGGTTGGTTAGTGCGTCATTAGTGGCTAATGACAGCGCCACGTCACTGGCCACCGGAGTTCGGCCGGCGGCGACCCGAAACGCGGCGGAAGTTCACCGGGGTTGCGCTACGGGCGGCGGCTGGACGCGCGAAGGCCACCAGAAGGTAGCCCGTACACGGCCGCACCTAGCTGGCTGCACGAGGGGCCGCGGGGTGGCCGGAGACGACGGCGGCGAGCACTTCCGCGGTGGCCGGAGTTCGGGCGCGAACGGTGGCGAAGCTACGGCGCACTAGAGGAGTAAACGAGGAGGGCTACGTGCTCCTGGGGGTTCACCGAGCACGGTGACGTGCTCAGGCGGGGGCTGCGGTGGCCCTGGCCACGGCGGCGCCATGGCCGGCGGCGATGGGGTTTCGGTCTTGGTGGATAACCTAGCTACGGCGCGCGAACGACGAAACAGAGAGGGGGAAACGGACGGAGAGCTCACGTAGACCCTGTAGAGGTGGACGGCGAGCTTGAGGGAGGCCGGACGGGGACGAATTTGACGGCGGCGATCCGCGGTGGCCGAGGAGGGGAACGGCGAAGCTGGCCCCATCCAGGGCTTCCGGCGCCTTCCGTCTTGGTGAGGAGGAAGAGGGAGGACCGGCGGAGCTTTGGGAGGCGTCGGGGAGGCGAGGCGGTGGTTGTGGCCGCGGCGAACGGCGTCGGTGGCGACGGGTCCGTTCGGGCGAGTGAGGGAGAGAGGAAGCAGAGGAGGGGGGGAGAGTTCGGGAGAGTGAGGGAGTTCCAGGGGGGTGGCGTGGCACGCATGGAGGCGTCCGGGGTGTCGAGGTGGAGCGGCAAGCAGGAGGTGGCCGGGGCGTGCGCCGGCGTGCGTCGGCCACGCGCCTGTGCCTACTGGCGCGAGGAGGAAGGCGACAGGGGGGGAAGTGGAGATGGGCTGGGCCGTGCTGCTGGGCCAGGTGGGCTACCAGGTGAGCGCCAGGTAGTCCTTCTCTCTCTTTCTATTTCTGTTTTTATTTATCTATTTTGTTCTGTGTTGTTTTAGTTTAGTAAAATACTAAACCATTTTATAAAATCCTGAAAATAGTTATGTGGCTAGAGTTAAAATATACCAAACCACATAAAATGTTCCAGTAATTATTGGACATATATTATTTATATATCAAATATATATCCAATGCAAATAGCTATTTATTTAATTCAAAGGCCCAAAATAATTAACTCTGAGATACCAAAAATATTGTTTTGAGTTTTACCTCTTTGCAATATTTTCAGAGACTAAGAGGAACATTTTCTTGGACTTCTTTGAGGAGATTTTAATGTTGATCATTTTTAGAAGGTTTCTGAGGCTTTGAAAATTCCTCAATTCAAATTTCATTTGAATTAAAACATGATGCTCACATGAGGTCTAGCCTAGTGCATAACAGGACCAGGGATGTGACAACTCACCCCCACTAAACAAAAATCTCGTCCCGAGATTCAAGCGTAGGGTAAGGTGAAGGGGGAACGCAACTAGTACAATCTTCACGATCCAGGTTGCACTTCATAGGAACGTTGATTCGATCACCATCATTGTCTTGAAGTCTTGCTCTGAGAAATCCTGTCAACATGACATGGAGGGAAGAAGGAGACTCTAGAAGGGTCGATCTTCTCGAAGATCGAACAACTCACGGAATGAGACATAGGACCATCTCTCGGGTTGAGACACGAGATACACATCAAGAGGGGTGGAAAGAAACGGATGACGAAGGTTCACTAGGTGGACAACAATTCCACACTTAAGAAGGTGGTAAACGATTGTCCACGTAGCGAGGAGTTGAGTTGCCATGATACCACGACGAAACATCCTGGAGGAGGGTGATTCGTAGATTATTTCCTTAAGTGGCAAAAAGAATTACCTTTGATTCAGAGATCATTGAAAACCTTTATACCAGCCTAAGGCAATTCTCAAGCGATCGTTTGGAGGGGGTCAGTAGAATGGCATACTCGGACTTGGATGATGTGGATTACCTTGTTGAAGACAACGCAATGGATGAATTTGCTTATCACCGGAAATGGAAGAGACCCATGGTAGAATGGCACATTGGCGGTGCAAACTGGGAACAAAATGCAAATGATGGGAATGATTCTAGTAACTGGGGAGAGGCTCAACAATAGAGAGTTATCCCACTATTGGAATGGTTATAGCATAACCGAGGAAACTGAGAGCGCTATACAGTTAATGCCGACGATCAAACCTAGCACTTGCGCGTGCTCTCAAGAACTTGAGCAATTCCATAATCATCAAGGTTTTACCAACATCCGTGTCAAGGGTCCGGTAACACAACTTACTACCATGATGAATGGTGATGGAGGATGCAGATGCAAAGGAAGATAACACCTTCTCAGATTTCACCCTTGGCGGGGCCAAGGAAATAAAATCTGGATGATCGACCGAGAGACATTTAGCACTCCGCTTCTAATGTTCTCCTTGATGTGCTAGTGTAACCCATTCATAGATATGGTTTGATATCTAGAACATCAAGTAAAAAGGTCGGACTTCGGAACACAGAAATCCATAGGGGCAACTAGGGAGTAAATCCTACGAAATCCCTATGGGGAGGTGGCCAACTTCCTCAAATCAAGATACTACAAACAGGGTCTTCCGGCTGGGTGTGTTGGCCACGACATCCACTTTACCGGTTATCGAGAGACCAATATTATAGATTCTTGGGAAATGTTCCAACCATCATATCTGCCTGAGATTCAGATCTGGTTGGTGTCAGGATATTCCAGACTCATCGAGTCTAGGAAGAAAAATGAAAGTTTGCAACACAAATCGACGAGATGACGTTGCGGGATTCTCGGGAGATGAACTACGATAGCAAGCTCCAAAACATGAGCTGGTTCTGCTACAAACATGTGAACACGTTGTCCCAGACAAGCATGCCCACATGGTAGTCTTACAATAAAACACTACCGAGTTCTGGTTGGGAACCATCAGCGAGGATATCGAAGTTCTTTCATAAGTCCGGATTAGCTCTTATGAAGATACTCCTTCTCCTTGAACAAATCAGTCAGTGGCTTGGTGTGCTAGGATACACATATGGAATGAAGGTTGCAAGTCTCCAGACCACAGAATACTTCGCACGTGTGCATGACTGACTTGCGATGATTCCAGAGGAAGCAACATTGACTTTCTCGAGTCCACGGCGGTAACTTGCATCAAATGCACATGAACTAGAGGAATCACTTCTTACATCCGAACATATGCTTCATGAGCTAGCATGAACAAATGCTTTCAAAAGTTTCCAACACTAGCTTAATGTTCAGCAAAATTATGGGGAAGACAAGGATGTTGTCAATGGGCACAACAACAATTCATCTGGGTTTCCTTTTAAAAGGAATTCCATAGTTAAGTGAACAAGGGATAGCATTGGTCAGACCCAAAAGATATAATGGTGTATGCTCGAGGGATCAACCACGAGTAAGACAACATTACGAACATCGTTGGTTCTGATTTGATTTGACGATAACCCATACTCAAATCAAAGTTTTTATCAGGCAATAGGTCCAATAACTGATCACAGGGACCAATCGATGAAGATATCATCTCTCTTCAACACACACTACACAAGAATATCCCTTTGGAACGAACTAAGTCAGGCAAGCTTTTACCTTCCAACTCTCCAGGTTGTTGTCTAGCTTAACCAACTAGCTCAGGGGTATCCAACACGGATTCTTGGAGAAAGGGTGGTTTACAGGATAAACCAACTTGATCACGAGCTCAACATAACAGTCAGGTGACAACCCGGTAACACTTCCAAGAAGATATTTGGAAAGTCACGAACCACCGGTATGTTACTAAGCTCGAGAACAATCTTGCTTTTGAGGGCAAGACGACATGATCAAATGGGTGAGGACTTGAAATAATTCCTAACTCATTGGTCGAGGAGTGCACCAGAAATAGGGACTAGGTAGCACAATCAATCTTAGGGTGACGATTCAATAATCAACACGCTAAGAATGAGGTTATCGTCCATTTAACTACCAAGCAACAGAGTTGCTAGCAATATTGATTTCACACGCCATGATTCATTTGTCGGCATTCCGGTTACAATAACACAGGAACCGAGGAATGAACAATGATGGCAAGAAGTATCACTGTACCAAGAGTTCATAGGATGGTGTGCAATTCCTATAACAATCTCGATATAAAATATGTAATACTCCAAGGTAGAGCAGAACAAAAGCTGGATTAGCAATTTGATCTGCGGAGCACAACTTCTTTGACCCAATCCTGGATAGGGAAGAGGTACTGGAGTTTGTTTCTCCTAGTCATTCCGCGATAGAATGGCTTGACGGACCACAAGAGTAATAGGCATCGATAAACGAACGCACGTATACTCTTGACTATCAATTGATAGACGAAGGTCAGTAGACAACTAAAGAGGGACAACTCAAAGGAACATATAACTTTCTGAGTTGTGGATACATGGGTTGGTATGCCGAACAAAGTTCAACATAATTCTTCCGGATAACCCATGCAGAAAGGTTGAGCTGGCAGAGTCACAATATAGCATGGAGAACTCATAGAGGGCCTGTTGTGATCTTTTGATCCAACAAACTTCTGCCATAATGGTTCATGGTATTTGGAAGAACGATATACCACGGACCTCGAGGACTATCGCAAAGGTTACTAATATACTAAAGGAACTAGCAACACTATCAACATGATGTAAGTAGGGTGAATATCGGGTTTAAGAACCCAGGAATAGAATACCTACTAACTAAATGGCATCACAGGATGCTTTCGATAATAAAGGCCAGAATCTTCACACTAGGACACAAATCATGGCTAGACCACTAGATGATCCCCTGAGACACCTAGGGTCATAATAATAACTCCAACATAAATGTCAAGGCAATAGAATACCTTAACTCAACAATTAGTGTGATTGAGCTGGCATAAAGGAACATCGAAACCAGAGGGAAAGGATTTTGCGAATGCATCAGACTATTTAGAAACCTGGGAAGACTCGGACAGCATAACGGCTATAATTGCTCAAAAAGATTTGAGACATGTACAAAAATGGTGGCATAGCCACTCAGAAGCACAATACCAAGGTTCCGAGATCAACAATTAACATACGGAAGTAGTAGGAACTGAACTGAGACTTAAATCCAACAATCTTATAAGTCCACTGATTAGTAACACGTGATCCTGATAGAAAGAAGAGATAGCCTAGTTCTTAATCCCCGCAGGAAAGATAAGATGACTCAGATCAGAAGGCATAAGGTATAAGGAGTAAAAAGAGCCTTACGTTCCATCCCACAATCAATTCCCTTACATAACTAAAGAATTTCTAGACTCAACTTCGACCAGTTTGGCTTGGTAATCCTACAGGCAGTCAAGCTCTGATACCAACGCTGTCAGGACCCCGACTCAATGCCACATCGATCTAGCATGTAACACTTCATATCACTTTGCGACCTCACGCACGGTATTCCCACGGGTGTCGCCTTACCTTTGCCCGGGACCGTTTGCGCCTTTTGGCACACGTATATGACAGTGTCGCTAGCATCCATATGATAAGGAGCCCGGGCTGACATGGCTAGTCGTAAACCCAAAGTGGCACAAACTTACAGGGACAGGCATCCATGACCCAGCATCGAACGTGTCGGTCATCAGCGAGTGAATCCAGGCTGTAGCACTGGGCTAGCAGGACTCCGGTGAACCGGGTTGTAGTGGGCTAACAGGACTCCGGTATTCATCGCGTGACATTTCCCCGAAGGGACAGACACAGGAACGAAGAAGGACACATGCCGGCCAGCCTAAGTGTTCCGGAGCAGTAGCAAGCTACCATGGCTCGGTGGAAACACTAGGAGACATTTCCCGGTAAGAGAGGCTACTAAGGATAAACAACTAGATAGCCAGATCCCACACATACCAAGCATTTCAATAACATACACACAATATGCTCGATATGTGCAAATACAACATGGCATCACAACATGACTCTACGACTCAAGTAATTTATTCAATAGGCTCCGAGGAGCGAGATATTACAAACATGGGTCTTATGACCCAACAATCAGAGCATACAAGTCAAAGCACATGCGGAAGCTTAACATGTCTGAGTACAGACATCTATAAATGAAAAAGGCTGAGAAGCCTGACTATCTACCAATCCTGCCGAGGCACAAGATCGTAGCTGAGGTAACAAGCTAAACGTCGAAGTCCACGTGGAACTACTAGTGAGACCGAAGTCTCTCTGCAAAAACATAAAATAGGCAAACGTGAGTACAAATGTACCCAGCAAGACTTACATCAGAACTATCTACATATGCATCATTATCAACAAAGGGGATGGTGGGGTTTAACTGCAGCAAGCCAGCTTTGACTCGGTGGCTATCCTAAACTACGACTGCGAGTAACTCTTTTGAGGTGGCGCACACGAGTCCACATATTCACCAACCAATACACCACTATGGAACCGCTCCCGTCTCCCTACGAGAACGCCATCCATAGCACTCACGCTTATCTTGCGTATTTTAGAGTATCCACTTTCACTTGTCTATGAACTGATATAAGCAACCCAGAAGTCCTTTTCCGCGGACACGGCTATTCGAATAGATCATATTAACCCTGCAGGGGTGTACTTCTTCACACACGCTCTCACCACTTACCGCCGTTTACACGACATGTACTCGGCAACCTTCAAGCGGAAGCCCAACGTGGGTGTCGGCCACGGCCTGCCTAAACACTCAAGTCTCTAGTCCAGGTTTATCGCCTATTCGGGTTCCATCCATGAGGAGATCCGGCCGGAGTTTCGCTCACAGCCCCAAACGATGTGAACAGGGTTCCGTGACACCAAACGGGCGCCCGGTTTACCCGGCCACGTGCCTACCGCATCACAGCCCACCCCTACGGTCAGCGCTGCGCACGGCCTCCAGCATACTACAAACACCAGAAACTACTTGCAACTCCTGGACAGAGGACAAGGGTGATTAAGAAGCCGAGAGGGTCCATTGGTTTCGGGCCCAATGCGTGGTAGTAGCTGAATCATGGATCACAAACACAGAACTCAGTTCCTGAGGACGGCTGCAATGAGACAACCCACCATGTACTCCTACATGGCCTCTCACCGCTACCTTTACCAAATCGTGTTCACACACTTAGCTCACACACAGTAGGACATGTTCACACACCTCTGATTCATCCCCGATGAATCAGACCTGACTCAACTCTAAGCAGTAGCAGGCATGACAAACAAGCATGAATGAGTAGGCACAACAGGGCTCAAACAACTCCTACTCATGCTAGTGGGTTTCATCTATTTACTGTGGAATGACAGGTCATGCAGAGGATAAAGGGGTTCAGCTACCGCAGCAAGTAACAGATGAATCGTTGTTGTCCTAATGTAGTAAAAGAGAGCAGGAGCGAGAGAGTGGGATTTTATCGGAATGAACAAGGGGGTTTTGCTTGCCTGGCACTTCTGAAGATAACATTGAGTCTTCATCAGTGTCAACGATCACATCATCGGTATCACGTCTATCGAGAGGGGACAAATACCGGCAACACAGAAGGGAACACAATCAATGCAATGCACAATATGATGCATGATCATGACATGGCAAAATGAATGTGTTTTGGGCTAATGCAACTAGCAACAGATTAAATGAAGTTGGTTTGAATACAAGATTCAAATTCAAACTCCATATGTGATTATTCAAATGCCATTTAATTGATTTGTGCTAAACAGCAGCTATAAGTTGTTCTAACATGCATGAAAATGGTACAGATAGATTCCTTGAATTTTTCTGATAATTTTTCATATATAAATTATTTAATTTGGAGCTACGGTTGAATTTCTCTGATTTTTAGAAGTTTTTACAATTTCCTGGAATTTCCTGAATAATATAAATCCAGAAATGAATTATGGCGTCAGCACCACGTCACGGTGACGTCAGCAGGGTCAACTGGGCTGGCTCGGGTCAAACCTGACGTGTGGGGGCCACACGTCAGTGACACAGGACCTAATCCGGTCAAACCCAGCGCTGACTAGGGTTTGACCAGGGCTGGGGCCCACAGTCAGTGGCCTAGGGGGTTGGTTAGTGCGTCATTAGTGGCTAATGACAGCGCCACGTCACTGGCCACAGGAGTTCGGCCGGCGGCGACCCGAAACGTGGCGGAAGTTCACCGGGGTTGCGCTACGGGCGGCGGCTGGACGCGCGAAGGCCACCAGAAGGTAGCCCGTACACGGCCGCACCTAGCTGGCTGCACGAGGGGCCGCGGGGTGGCCGGAGACGACGGCGGCGAGCACTACCGCGGTGGCCGGAGTTCGGGCGCGAACGGTGGCGAAGCTACGGCGCACTAGAGGAGTAAACGAGGAGGGCTACGTGCTCCTGGGGGTTCACCGAGCACGGTGACGTGCTCAGGCGGGGGCTGCGGTGGCCCTGGCCACGGCGGCGCCATGGCCGGCGGCGATGGGGTTTCGGTCTTGGTGGATAACCTAGCTACGGCGCGCGAACGACGAAACAGAGAGGGGGAAACGGACGGAGAGCTCACGTAGACCCTGTAGAGGTGGACGGCGAGCTTGAGGGAGGCCGGACGGGGACGAATTTGACGGCGGCGATCCGCGGTTGCCGAGGAGGGGAACGGCGAAGCTGGCCCCATCTAGGGCTTCCGGCGCCTTCCGTCTTGGTGAGGAGGAAGAGGGAGGACCGGCGGAGCTTTGGGAGGCGTCGGGGAGGCGAGGCGGTGGTTGTGGCCGCGGCGAACGGCGTCGGTGGCGACGGGTCCGTTCGGGCGAGTGAGGGAGAGAGGAAGCTGAGGAGGGGGGGGGGAGAGTTCGGGAGAGTGAGGGAGTTCCAGGGGGGTGGCATGGCACGCATGGAGGCGTCCGGGGTGTCGAGGTGGAGCGGCAAGCAGGAGGTGGCCGGGGCGTGCGCCGGTGTGCGTCGGCCACGCGCCTGTGCCTACTGGCACGAGGAGGAAGGCGACAGGGGGGAAAGTGGAGATGGGCTGGGCCGTGCTGCTGGGCCAGGTGGGCTACCAGGTGAGCGCCAGGTAGTCCTTCTCTCTCTTTCTATTTCTGTTTTTATTTATCTATTTTGTTCTGTGTTGTTTTAGTTTAGTAAAATACTAAACCATTTTATAAAATCCTGAAAATAGTTATGTGGCTAGAGTTAAAATATACCAAACCATATAAAATGTTCCAGTAATTATTGGACATATATTATTTATATATCAAATATATATCCAATGCAAATAGCTATTTATTTAATTCTAAGGCCCAAAATAATTAACTCTGAGATACCAAAAATATTGTTTTGAGTTTTACCTCTTTGCAATATTTTCAGAGACTAAGAGGAACATTTTCTTGGACTTCTTTGAGGAGATTTTAATGTTGATCATTTTTAGAAGGTTTCTGAGGCTTTGAAAATTCCTCAATTCAAATTTCATTTGAATTAAAACATGATGCTCACATGAGGTCTAGCCTAGTGCATAACAGGACCAGGGATGTGACACCGAAAGCGAGCCTCACTCATTATTCATCCAAACCGGGGGAATTAGTGCCTCTGCGAAGGAGGATAACCGGGGAGAAGAATCTAAAATTCCCTCTCCCCAAGGAAGGAAGAGGGTCGCCTCTGAAGACTTGGAAACAATGGTTTTCGAACGAGGGAAGAAACCTTTGTCAGGGGGCCCTACCCCGGAGGGCATCCTTACTGCACAGTACCTGCAAGGGGACCAGCCCTCCACCGAGCCGTAAGTAAACAAAAGTACTTTATAGTAAATATACCCTACTTCATTTATGAGAACAATAACCGAAAAGTAAGTCTTGTAATTTGGATCGTAGCCCTTCTTGATAGAGTTCGTCTTCGGGGGATCTTCTTCCGGAGATGATGGAGAGTGAAACGCCTCCCTGTGCCTCCCCGCCTCGTGAAGCGGACGACCCTGAGGTGTCGTCACAGAGGATTTCTCCTGATCCGCCAAGGCCAAAGGGTAACCCTTCGGCCACCTGAAGTCCGGAGTATTCGACTCCCAAGGAGGGCAACAGAATGAGTCCGGGACTGACGAGTGTGCGACCAGACGCACTGATGAATCTTCTAGAGCAAGCGGCTATCTTAGAAACACATCGTAAGCTAATGGGTACGGTGGTTTAGAGGATTTCATCCGCCGAAAGTGGGTTGCATGAAGCTTTTATGAGCCTGCTAAGGGGCTTTGAGGTATGCAAAGTAATATATATTTTTTGGCGGTACCGCACACGCTAGGTGTGCCCTAAGCACATAGTAGCCCCTGAGACTCTGGTTGCTGTCGAAAAAGACGGAAAATAGAGGATCATAGTCCCAGGTAATAACCGTGCTTCTTGCACATGCAGGCGGCTGAGGGTCCGGTGGCTAGCCGTACTGGTGAGTTTGCCGAGCTGAGGCGGCAACTTGATGTGGCAGATGCCGACATCGTGCTTGTAAACAAGCGGCTTGACGAGACACATGGTATGTATTCTTCGATGATCAATACATATTCAAGAGGAGCATGATGCTAGTATCTGTAATATGATGTGATTGCAGATGGAGTTGTTGCCGTGGAGACCCTTTGGGCAGAACTTGCTCGAGCCAAGGAACAAGCCAGGAAAAGTGATGCGGCCGCCCTAAAGGCGGTCGAAGAGCTAAGAGCCGAACAGGCTGCGCATTGCCAGGGCAGAGAGAAAATAGCCAAGATGGCTGTTGAGCTGAAAGATGCCGCCGACCGTTATGAGCTTCTTGAAAAGGAAAGCCAAACAAAGACGGCGGACCTGGGGAAAGCCACGGTGGCAGCCAAGGAAGCCCGCTCTGAAATCAGAGCGGCGAAGGAGGAGCTACGTCAAGCCGGAGATATCGTGGCTGGGAAGCCCTTTCTGTTGCGGACGAACTTTGGAGATCCTAAGTATCCCTTCTGGATCGATTATGGAGTTCTGCGGACGCGTACCTGGATTTGGCAGCAAGTGCTGCTGATGCGACCAAGTTCTTCGAAGATCAAAAAGATCACAAAGTACAAAAGTTGTTCTAGTCGCAGTTCAATGCTCCGGCGCATCCGCTGCAATTAAATGAGCAAATGGCTGAGTGGGCCGAGCTCCATAGGTTGTCTGGGCTTGCCATGAGGTCTGTTGTGGATCATCTTTGGCCGAAAGTGTAACACCCCGGATGTAACTTTCCCAATTTGTACTCCAACTCTTGCCGTTTCCGGCGTTAAGTTATTTTATTTTCTTGGGATCGGGTTTTTGTCTCCGTGTGCTGTTATCGTTGTCATGCATCTCATATCATGTCATCATGTGCATTGCATTTGCATACGTGTTCATCTCATGCATTTGAGCATTTTCCCCGTTGTCCGTTTTGCATTCCGGCGCTTCGTTCTCCTCCGGTGGTCATTTCTACCTTTCTTTCGTGTGTGGGGATTAAACATTTCCGGATTGGACCGAGACTTGCCAAGCGGCCTTGGTTGAATACCGGTAGACCGCCTATCAAGTTTCGTATCATTTGGACTTCGTTTGATACTCCAACGGTTAACCGAGGGACTGATAAGGCCTCGTGTGTGTTGCAGCTCAACACCCCTCCTATTTGGCCCAAAAGCCACCAAAACCTGCTCCATCATCTAGAGCATTTGATCATGATCGCGTGGCCGAAAACCGCACCTCATTTGGACTCTCCTAGCTCCCGCTATGCCTATTTAAAGACCCCTCTGAATCCGGATCTTCTTTTCCCCCGAAAACCCTAAAATTCTACCCGCGCCGGCCAGACACGTCCGCCCGACCGGACGCATTGCCGCCGCCACCCGCAGCCAGTGGCGTGGTGCCACGTGGCACGCCGCCTCCCACTCCCGCACCGGCCCGCTCGTCCCGGGGAGAGCCCCCGCGGGCCCGACGCCGGCCGCCGCCTCCCCGCACCGTCCTCCTCCTGCCGTCGCCGCCTCGCCCGCCCAGCCGCCGCGCTGCCTCGCCCGCCGTCCGCCTCCACCGCCGCGCCACCGCGGGTCGCCGTCGCCGCCGCACAGCGCGCCGCCCCCACCGCTAGCTCCCTTCTCCGGCCAGATCCGGTCGAGGAGCGACCGGATCGACCGGATCCGGCGCCCCCAACCCCGGCCGCCACCGTCCTCGACTTCTCGGGCGAGCCGCGCCGCCGCCTCGGTTCACGCGCCGAGGAACCCTAGATCTCGGGGTTGTTTTTTCTTATAAGTCCCCGGATTTTCTAGTCCATATGCTTATGTTGATAGCCTTGTAACTCCTCATCCGTAGCTCCGATTTGGGCATATAGCATATCAAATGTTCGTCTCGGAGAGTACATCATTTCTTTCCATTGCATCATTTTCATTTGAGTGCATCTTGATGCCCGAAATGTTGTTAGAACAGGGCTACTTGAGTTAATTGTCAGATCTACTACTCCATTTAGGTTTTGTCATTTTTTCCATGATTAATGTGTGCATGATATGCCCTGATGCTCTACATATGTTTTGTTAATAGTTTTGTCATCTTTCCAAAGGTGCAACCCATGTATTTTTGTGATGTGTGTGGTGTCTAGTGCAAGCTTTCAAAGTGAGGCACTCGGTAATTCTGTTTTCAGGGACTTAGCAATTCCACTAAGTCCTTGATCTGTTTATCTCATGATGCTATATGTTCTTGTTGTTTCTTAGTGATCCGTGACTCTCTTGAGGATGATCAGTAAGGATGTTTTGTTAATATTGTAGTGCTCTATCCATCCATTTCTTTGTTTGCAATTATGGAGCACCCTAGCTTGAGTCAGTCGAGCTCTACTTTTGCTACTTTGTGTATCTGGGCAGATTGTCAACTTGTTTGCAATTTTCCCGATGATGTTGTAGTTGATCCGTGCACGCTATGTTATTGTTCTTGCCATGTCTAGCTTGCATTTTGTGCCTTCTTGATAGATGTATGCTTATCTTGTCTTGTCTTGCACCGTAGTGAGTGCATCGAGCTCGCAAACATGCCTACTTGATGTCTGTTTCAGCATGTATCAGTTTTCACTAAGTCTGAAAACTGATTACGTTTTTGCGATGTTCACATGCTTGCAATTGTATTTTATGATCCCTTTTGGCTCAAGGTCACTAAGGGACTTTTGTTAAGCCGTCTCCTGCATCGTCGTCCATACCGTCGATGTCTTCGGAGCCGAAATCGAGCATGTCAGTTAAATCATCGACAGTGGCTACTAACTGGGTGGTGGGTGGGCGGCGAATTTCTTTGTCGTCCGCATCCCATTCTAGCCGGGCATAGTTCGGCTCAGGGTCTCCTGACAAGGAGAGAGGCCTCAATGCATTTAGCACGTCGCCCAGTGGTGAGTGTTGAAAGATATCTGTGGAGGAAAACTCCATGATCGGTGCCCAATCAGATTCGATAGGCACGGATGCAGGCGGTTCGGAGCCCGTGGCCGGGGACGAATCCAAGTGTCCGGCAACACGGGTCTCATGAGAGGTGAAGTGAGTATTCGGCTCTATTGCCGCTGAGTGTGCGTCCTCCATGTCAGGGTCCATCCACCCATGCTCGGACGGCGCAATCTGCTCCGGGTCGAGGGCCGGAGTAGCTGCAGGTGGGATCTCTCGAACACTGTCCGTCGGCAGAGCTAAGTCATGCCTGTCGTGACTGTGCGACACACCTGACATGGGCTCGAATCCGTCGAAGATCAAGTCTCCATGGATGTCGGCAGTATAGTTCAATCTTCCAAACCTGACCTGATGGCCAGGGGTGTAGCTTTCGATCTGCTCCAGATGGCCAAGCGAGTTGGCCCGCAGTGCAAAGCCGCCGAATATGAAGATCTGTCCGGGGAGGAAAACCTCACCCTGCATCGCATCGTTGGTGATGATCGGAGGAGCCATCAAGCCTTTATCGTGACGACACAGTGCAACTCTCAATGAAAGCACCAATGTCGGTGTCAAAACCGGCGGATGTCGGGTAGGGGGTCCCAAACTGTGCATCTAAGGCGGATGGTAATAGGAGGCAGGGGACACGATGTTTACCCTGGTTCGGGACCTCTCGATGGAGTATTACAAGAGTTGATCTACCACGAGATCATAGAGGCTAAACCCTAGAAGCTAGCCTATGGTATGATTGTTGTTGTCCTATGGACTAAACCCTCCAGTTTATATAGGCACCAGAGGGGGCTAGGGTTACACAGAGTCGGTTACAAGGCAGGTGATCTACATATCTGTATTGCCAAGCTTGCCTTCCATGCCAAGGAGAGTCCCACCCGGACACGGGACGAAGTCTTCAATCTTGTATCTTCATAGTCCAACAGTCTGGCCAAAGGATATAGGCCGGCCGTCCGAGGACCCCCTAATCCAGGAATCCCTCACCTCCAACTTGCAACTGCCCCGGGGGAGTTTTGTTTGCAATTATTTTGATTTGGTTTGCTTAAAGCATGGGACTGGGCATCCCGGTGACCAACCATTTTCTCGTGAATGAGGAGCGGAGTCCACTCCTCTTGAGAATAACCGGCCTAACATGGAAGATACAGATGGCCCTAGTTGATACATGAGCTATTCGAGCATACAAAACATAATTTCATTTGAAGGTTTAGAGTTTGGCACATACAAATTTACATGGAACAGCTGGTAGATACCGCATAGGAAGGTATGGTGGACTCATATGGAATAACTTTGGTGTTTAAGGAATAGGATGCACAAGCAGTATTCCCGCTTAGTACAGGTGAAGGCTAGAAAAAGACTGGGAAGTGACCAACTAGAGAATGACAACAGTCATCAACATGCATTAAAATTAATTTACACTGGATGTAAGCATGAGTAGGATATAATTCACCATGAACATAAATATCGTGGAGGCTATGTTGATTTTGTTTCAACTACATGCGTGAACATGTGCCAAGTGCAGCCACTTAAATACTTCAAAGGAGGATACCACCCCACTATACCACATCACAACCATCTTAATAGCATGTTGGCATGCAAGGTAACCATTATAAACTCAAAGCTAATCAAGCATGGCATAAGCAACTATAATCTCTAATTTTCATTGCAAACATGTTTATTCATAATAAGCTGAATCAGGAACGATGAACTCATCATATTTACAAAAACAAGAGAGGTCGAGTTCATACCAGCTTCCCTCATCTCAATCAGTCCATCATATATCGTCATTATTTCCTTTCATTCGCACGACCGAACGGTGTGTATAATAATAAAAGTGCACATGCATTGGACTAAGCTGGAATCTGCAAGAATTTAATTCAAGGGAGAAGACAAGGTAATATAGGCTCAAGGTTAATTCAACAATAATGCATATAAGAGCCACTTAACATTTTTCATCATGGTCTTCTCCTCTTGACCCCCAAAGGAAAGAAAAGAAATAAAACTATATACACGAGAAAGCTCCCAACGAGCAAAAGAAGAACGGGAAATCTTTTTGGGTTTTCTTTTAGTTACTACTACCGCAAGCATGGAAAGTAAACTAGCTAGAAGATACAACTAATTTTTTTTTTGGTTTTTGTAACACACAACAAGATGACATATAAAAGAAAATAAACTAGCACGGATAATACAATGAAAAAGTATGAGCACCGACAACTAGAATGAGTGTGTGAACATGAATGTAATGTCGGTGAGAAATAGGTGCTCCCCCAAGCTTAGGCTTTTGGCCTAAGTTGGTCTATGGCCACGGCTGGCCTGGCGGATATCCAAAGTTGTAACTGGGGTCGTACTGAGATGCATCCTCAGATTGCCATTGGTTGGCAATCTCCTCCGGAGCCCACTGATAAACAGACTGACGGTGAGGATCGAGTGGTGGCTTCGGCTCGGGCTCTGGAGCTTGTGTTTGGTTCTGGTAGGCATGAATGGCCTCCGGCTGAACAAGGTACTTGCCTGCAAATAAGTTAAACAAGGAAGGAGCAGGCAAGGTAATAGTCTCAAAATAATTCTTATCAAATATCAGTCTATAATTTAGCTCATTTTTCTTGTTCTTAACAATAAAATCAGGTGCTACCATACTCTTATAGTCTAGGAACATAGTAGGCAACAACTTTTCTTCTTTCTCAAAATGCCTGATAGGTACATTAAAGTATGTAGCAAGACGCGAAGCGAAGATGCCTCCCAAGATGGGGCCCTTCGTACGGTTCAGGTTTAACCGCTTTGCAACAATAGCACCTATACTAAATGTGTTATCACAGAATAAGGCATGGTACGAAATAAGAATATCAGGGGCACTAAGGTTACCACAGTTTCCGCGACCAATTAACCATCTACTAGCAAATATGGCAAAGTAATGCAGAACAGGAAAGTGTATGCTAGTAATTCTTGCATCGGAAACCTTCCTCGTTTCCCCTACAACAATTGTATCAATAAATCCCTCCACATCGTTACGACGTGGTTCCTCTATGCTTCCCTCATAGGGCAACTTGCAAACCGCACAAAAATCATAGAGAGACATTTCCTTATGCTCATCATATAGATAAAACTCCACCGAAGGTGGTGATCACTTAGCATGAAAATGAAAATTTTGCAAAAAGATATTGGTGAGAAGAAGATACTGTTCGCGTTCATCGTGGAGGATGTCAGTGAGGCCTGCATTCTCAGCCAAGTCATAAAAATTGTTGTGAATCCCGACTGCTCTCAAAAACTCATCACAAGGCCATTCACATGGCCGAACCTCCATGGTGCAAGGGAGATTATATTTGGGCCTCTTGTCTTCTTCGATCTTCTTTTCCATTGAGCTTTGTCTCGAAGAACCCCTCAAAAATCTCTTCATTATTATTATGAAAATTTCTGAATTTTTTAGTAACTTCAAATAAAAGTGAACCAAACTCAATAAGATTGATAGCAACTACTCCCACAAGTGCCTAGAGACTATATCATGCATTAAAACACCTTGGTACCAAATAAATTTGACATTTAAGCCCAAGAACATGGTCACCTTAGCAGCAAAAATTTGCAATGAATAAAGCACTAGAACAAAAACTAATGGGACCATTGGAGGAGTCACATAGCGAAGAACAATCTCCCAAAGCAGTTTTGTGAATGGAGCTTTGAGCAAGGAGATCGAAAATGGCAGCAAGATGAGCTAGAACTCGTGCTTGAGCTGGTTGGTGATTTTTTTGGGAGGAAGAAGAAGTGTGTGGGTGCAGGAATAGGTGGAGGGGGGCCACCAGGGGCCCACGAGGAAGGGGGCATGCCTAGGGGGTGGGCGCGCCCTGGACCCTCGTGGCTAGCTGCTTGCCCCCTTTGATGTGTTCTCAATGCCAGGGGGTGGGTATTTTTTATTGCACGGATAATTCAGAAAACAGATGGAAAATATTATTATTGCTTTATTTATTCTAATTAACAAAAAGTAAAAAGTGGGTACAGAAAGTTGTGCTTTCTAAATTCATCCATCTCATGCTCATCAAAAGGAATCCAGCAACAAGGTTGATCAAATCTTGTTAACAAACTCATTCCGAATCACATAAAACCGGAGAATTTTCGAATAACACTAAGTTACCTCAACGGGGATATGCACATCCCCAATAATAAGAATATCATATTTCTTTTTGACAGTAGGAAGAGGAAATTCAAAACCTCCAATAATAATCGATGGAATTTTTCCAATAGAATTGATACTATGGACTTGAGGTTGTTTCCTCGGAAAGTGTACCGTATGCTCATTGCCATTAACATGAAAAGTGGCATTGCCTTTGTTGCAATCAATAACAGCCCCTGCAGTATTCAAAAAGGGTCTACCAAGAATAATAGACATACTATCGTCCTCGGGAATATCCAGAATAACAAAGTCCGTTAAATAGTAACATTTGCAACCACAATAGGCACATCCTCACAAATACCAACAGGTATAGCAGTTGATTTATCAGCCATTTGCAAAGATATTTCAGTAGGTGTCAACTTATTCAAATCAAGTCTATGATATAAAGAGAGAGGCATAACACTAACACTGGCTCCAAGGTCACATAAAGCAGTTTTAACATAGTTTCTTTTAATGGAGCATGGTATAGTTGGTACTCCTGGATCTCCTAGTTTCTTAGGTATTCCACCTTTAAAAGTGTAATGAGCAAGCATGGTGGAAATTTCATCTTCCGGTATCTTTCTTTTATTAGTAATAATATCTTTCATGTACTTAGCATAAGGATTTGTTTTAAGCATATCAGTCAAACGCATACGCAAAAAGATAGGTCTAATCATTTCAGCAAAGCGTTCAAAATCCTCATCATCCTTTTTCTTGGATGGTTTAGGAGGAAAAGGCATGGGTTTCTGAACCCATGGTTCCCTTTCTTTACCGTGCTTCCTAGCAACAAAATCTCTCTTATCATAACATTGATTCTTTGACTGTGGGTTATCAAGATTAATAGCAGGTTCAATTTCTACATCATTATCATTGCTAGGTTGAGCATCAACATGAACATCATCATTAATATTATCACTAGGTTCATGTTCATCACCAGATTGTGTTTCAGCATCAGAAATAGAAATATAATTGGGATTCTCAGCTGTGTCAGGTTCACTAGAAGCATGCAAAGTCCTATCATTTTTCTTTTTCTTCTTTTTAGAAGGACTAGGTGCATCTACATTAGTTGTCTGAGAATCTTGCCCAATTCTCTTAGGGTGGCCCTCAGGATACAGAGGTTCCTGAGTTATTTTAACCCCTCTAGTCATAACTCTAACAGCATTATCATTTTTCTTATTATTTAGTTCATTGTGAAAATCATTTCGAGCTTTAAGTACTTGTTCTACTCGAGTGATAACCATAGAAGCATGTTTACTAATGAGTTTAAGGTCAGCTTTAACCATAGACATATAATCACTCAAGTTTCCAATCATATAAGTATTGTGTTTCAATTGCCTACCAAAATAAGCATTAAAGTTTTCTTGTTTAACAATAAAATTATCAAACTCATCTAAGCATTGGCTAGCAGACTTATAACAAGGAATATCACCTTCATCAAATCTATAGAGAGAATTTAACTTTACTA
Source organism: Triticum aestivum (assembly GCF_018294505.1). Lineage (NCBI taxonomy): Eukaryota > Viridiplantae > Streptophyta > Magnoliopsida > Poales > Poaceae > Triticum > Triticum aestivum. Next base: position 629,771,385 of record NC_057806.1, read on the forward strand.
CCAGTGTCGGGTTATCAAGACCATGTATTTCTTGGATAGGTGGTGAATTAAGACCATGTATTTCCTCAACTGGCGATAAATTCTTAACATCTTCAGTTTAATACCTCTTTCTTTCATAGATTTCATTGCCTCTTGCATATCTTCAGGACTGAGAAATAGAACACCCCTTTTCTTCGGAGTTGGCTTAGTAGTTGGTTCAGGAAGTGTCCAATTATTTTCACTAGTCAACATATTATTTAATAGCACTTCAGCTTGATCAATAGTTCTTTCCCTAAGAACACAACCAGCACAACTATCCAATTGGTCCTTGGAAGCATCGGTTAGTCCATTATAAAAGATATCAAGTATTTCATTTTTCTTAAGAGGATGATCAGGCAAAGCATTAAGTAATTGGAGAAGCCTCCCCCAAGCTTGTGGGAGACTCTCTTCTTCAATTTGCACAAAATTATATATTTCCCTTAAGGCAGCTTGTTTCTTATGAGCGGGGAAATATTTAGCAGAGAAGTAATAAATTATATCATAGGGACTACACACACAACCAGGATCAAGAGAATTAAGCCATATCTTAGCATCACCCTTTAATGAGAACGGAAATAATTTAAGGATATAGTAGTAACGAGTTTTATCATCATTAGTGAATAGGGTAGCTATATTATTTAATTTAGTAAGATGTGCCACAACAGTTTCAGATTCATAGCCATGGAAAGGATCAGATTCAACCAAAGGAATTATCTTAGGATCAAAAGAGAAATCATAATCCTTATCGATAACAAAAATAGGTGAAGTAGCAAAAGTAGGGTCATATTTCATTCTAGCATTTAAAGTCTTTTGTTCCAGCTTAGCTAGTAATTTCTTAAGATCACTTCTATCATTGCAAGCAAGAAAGTCTCTAGCAGTTTCTTCATCCATAACATAACCCTCAGGTACAACAGGTAATTCATATCTAGGTGGAGAACCTTCATCATCACTATCTTCATAATTATCAGTTTCAATAATTTCATTCTCTCTAATCCTAGCAACTTGTTCATCAAGAAATTCACCTAGTGGCACAGTATCATCAAGCATAGAAGCAGTTTCATCGTAAGTATCATGCATAGAAGAAGTGGCATCATCAATAACATGTAACATATCAGAATTAATAGCAGAAGCAGGTTTAGGTGTAGCAAGTTTACTCAAAACAGAAGGTGAATCAAGAGCAGAGCTAGATGGCAGTTCCTTACCTCCCCTCGTAGTTGAGGGATAGATCTTGGTTTTTCCATCTTTCAAGTTCTTCATAGTGACCAGCAGATATAAATCCCAAGTGACTCAAAGAATACAGCTATGCTCCCCAACAACGGCGCCAGAGAATAGTCTCGATAACCCACAAGTATAGGGGATCGCGACAGTTTTCGAGGGTAGTGTATTCAACCCAAATTTATTGATTCGACACAAGGGGAGCCAAAGAATATTCTCAAGCATTAGCAGTTGAGTTGTCAATTCAACCACACCTCGATAACTTAGTATCTACAGCAAAGTATTTAGTAGCAAAGTAGTATGATAGTAATGGTAACAGTGGCGAAAGTAACAATAGCAGTTTTGTAATGATTGTAACAGTACCAACGGTATAGTAACTAAGCAAAGATCAATATGTGTAAATTTCGTAGGCAATGGATCTGTGATGGATAATTATGTAGGATGCGATCGTTCATGCAACATTTATAACATAGGGTGACACAAAACAAGCTCTAGTTCATCAATGTTATGTAGGCATGTATTCTGAATATAGTCATACATGCTTATGGAAAGAACTTGCATGACATCTTTTTTCCTACCCTCCCGTGGCAGTGGGGTCCTATTGGAAACTAAGGTATATTAAGGCCTCCTTTAAATAGAGTACGGGACCAAAGCATTAACACTTAGTGAATACATGAACTCCTCAAACTACGGTCATCACTGGTAAGTATCCCGATTATTGTCACTTTGGGGTTAACGGATCATAACACATAATAGGTGACTATAGACTTGCAAGATAGGATCAAGAACTCACATATATTCATGAAAACATAATAGGTTCAGATCTGAAATCATGGCACTCAGGCCCTAGTGACAAGCATTAAGCATAGCAAAGTCATAGCAACATCAATCTTAGAACATAGTGGATACTAGGGATCAAACCCTAACAAAACTAACTCGATTTTCAGGTCATTCCGAGAACTTTTGTTTCTGCACAAAAATAACACCATGGCTATTCTGCTGAAAACAGCGTCAGTCCGGGTTAGTTCCATTCAAATCATGCAAGTTGGAGTCCAAAACAAGGGCAAAAGTGTTTGGAAAAGTAGATACGATGGAGACGTATCAGGTGCTATGAAAGAGTTTTGTCAACGAGAACATATTCGTCTTGATGTATCATCTGTGGCCTCACCCCAGTCCAATGGACAAGCTGAAAGAGCCAATCAATAAATTTTGAGAGGCGTCAAGCCCCGGCTTATGGTCCCTTTGCAGAGGACATCGGGTTGTTGGGTGGAGGAATTACCCTTAGTGCTATGGAGTATCAATACAACACCCAACAGATCTACGGGTTACACGCCTTTCTTCATGGTTTACGGACCAAAGGTGGTTCTCCCTAGTGACATCCATCACGACTCGCCCCGTGTGGCAGCTTATGTTGAAGCTGATAATGAAACGGCACGTCAGGATGATCTTGACTTGTTGGATGAGGAGCGTGACAATGCAGAGGCTTGTTCGGCCATTTATCAGCAAGATCTGCGTCGTTATCATAGCCGCCGGGTTAAATCCAGGACCTTTCAAGAAGGAGATTTGGTGCTCCGACTTATCTAGGATCAAACTGATATGCACAAGCTATCCCCACCTTGGGATGGGCCCTTTGTGGTCAGCAGAAATTTGAAAAACGGTTCACACTACCTTATCACTGTTCAAGACCACAAGGAGTCATGCACGTCGGAGGAGGAGACCCACCGGCCGTGGAATATTGCTCATATTCGGTCTTATGACACTTGAGCCACCAGCTCTTGTGATGTACATACTTCTATCAATGTATATATTATGATGAATATAATAAAGTCAGCATCCCTGAAAATTCAGGGCCTCTATCGTTTCATTTCTGAGAATATGAGTCTTTATTGTCACTTCATACGATCACTTGGGGGCTTCCAGCTTATTGAGCACAGCTATCATTACCCTCTTGATCCGGCTTGTACGCCACGATTGCAAAATACTTGGGGGCTTCCTGCTCATTGAGCACAACTATGATTACCCTACTGATCCGGCTTATATGCCTGGACTAAAATATTACCTGGGGGGCTCCTTGTTAATGAACAAAGCTTTGTTGACCCTTGTAATAAGCTTGGACACCAGGTGTATTCACGAAAAAGTCCAGGTTATCCTGCCTTTGTTTGCCTGCCTCTCCGACCAGGTAATCCTGGAATGACTCGCCGTACTCTTGACAATCAATCTTGTAAAAGACCCTGAATTTGTCAAAGTTAAAACAACGATTGGTCATGTAAGGTCCGACTTACGGGTTTGAATTAAGGTTTAACTCAGCGGCTGCGTGGCCCTTGAATAACGCTTGACATGGAGGCTTGGCAACCTATGAATGCGTTGTTTTCTAAATTTTTTTCTGTTTTATGTTGGATTTGAAAAAAAAATTAGATTGATCTTTTGTGCCATGTTGATACATGGTTGAAAACTGATAAGGGCCATGTTGCCTTATGATTCATATATGAATCTATCCGGAGTTTTTATTAACCGACCTGGTTTTGGACTTTAAGTCGCTAGTGTATGATGATTATGTGCTTGGAGTGCTGTGCTCTAAGCTTTGGGATGTTACCCCTTGCTGCATATGGTGTGATATGCTGGAGGTATGAATAAATTGAACAGTGCGTTGTGCTCTATCTTTGGGATGTTGCCCTTACTACATGACGTATGATAAGCCGGCAGTGTGAACAAATAGCACAGGTATGATATTTATTTTGTTATGATTATATGAGGTTTTGATAAACCAGCCCTGGTTATGGACTATTTAGTCATCATTTGTTTTTATATGGGGTATTGTGACCCGCCCTGGTGTAAACCGCTAGGGCAATTGTGATCTACTTATGTGCAGTGAAGAAATGATAAGCATGGTCTGCATAATTGATGATATTATAAGCATAAGTGGCAGATCTTCAAATGACGGATCAACAGTTTTATGCAAACAAAATGTGCATGATGGCACGACATATCATTGTTTAACTAGCCTATTACATGGCACCGTGTGTTGGGAGTCCGATTCTAAGTCACACCGATCTAGCATGTAACACCTCATATCACTTTGCGGCCTCACGCACGGTATTCCCACGGGTGTCGCCTTACCATGGCCCGGCACCGTTTGCGCATTTTGGCTCACGTATATGATAGTTTCGCTAGCATCCATATGACAGAGAACCCAGGCCGACATGACTAGTCGTGAACCCAAAGTTGCACTAACTTACGGGGACAGGCATACATGAAACAACATCGAGCATGTTGGTCAACAGCGTGTTGAATCCGGGTTGTAGCAACTGGGCTAATAGGACTCCGGGAACCAGGGCTGTAGCAGGCTAGGCTGGACTCCGGATGTCACCGCATGACATTTCCCTGAAGGGACAGACACAGGAACGAAGTGAATCACATGCCGGCCAGTCTAAGTGTTCCGGAGCAGTAGTGCTGGGCTAGCAGGACTCCGGTAAACCAGGCTGTAGCGGACTACCATGGCTCGGTGGAAGCACTAGACTACATTTCCCCATAAGAGAGGCTACCAAGGATAGACAACTAGGTTGTCGGATCCCACACATAGCAATACACGGTACACGTACGCATAACATGCAAGTATGTGCTGTACAACATGGCGTCACAACATAACACAAACTCATATAGATAAAGGCCCAGAAGAGCCACATAGCATTAAATACAAACAAGGGTCACATGACCCATCATTCAGAGCATACAAGCAACAAGCGGAAGCATTACATGTCTGAGTACAGACAACTACAAATGAAAAAGGCTGAAGAGCCTGACTATCTACAACATCCGATCAAGATCGTAGCTGAGGTACAAGCTACTTGTCGAAGTCCACATAAACTAGTAAGATCGAAGTCTCCGCTGCAAAAACATAAATAAAGCAACATGAGTACAAAGGTACTTAGCAAGACTTACATCAGATCCTATCATACATTCATTTGTATCAAGAAGGTAATGTGGAGTTTAGTTGCAGCAAGCCAGCTTTGACTCAGAGGCTATCCTGTACTACGACTGCTGGTAACTCTTTTGAGGTGGCGCACACGAGTCCACTAATCACCACATCAATAATCTACTATGGATTCATTCCTGTCTCCCTACGAGAAGGCCATCCGTAGCACTCACACTTGTCTTGAGCATTTTAGAGTATCCATTTCAAGTTGTCTATGTACCACATAAGCATCCAAGAAGTCCATAACCAAGGACACGGCTATTCCACTAGATCGTGATAACCCTGCAGGGGTGTACTTCTTCACACACGCTCTCGCCACTTACCGCCATGTACACGTCATGTATCTTGGCAACCTTCAAGCGGAAGCCTGGCGAGGGAGTCGGCCACGACCTAACTAACCACACAAGACTCTAGTCCAGGTTTATGGCCTATTCGGGTTCCATCCGCAAGGAGATCCGGCCGGGGTGTCACTCACGGCCCCAAACAATGTGTGCAGGGTTCCCAAGCCCACCTCGCCGGATGGATCCACGCTTGGTACACCATGCCACTTGTGCCTAGTCTGTCCCAAGCTCAACTGGCCGGGTGCCACTTGGTAGACTACTAACACTACCTACAAACACCAGAAACTAATTGCAACTCCTGGACAGAGATCAAGTTGGTTAGTAAGTCGAGAGAGCTTGGAGCGCCCGGAGCCCAATGTGTGGTAGTAGCTAGTCATTGGACAACATACACAGAACTCAGTGCTGAAGGACGGTTCCAGTGAGACAACCCACCATGTACTCCTCCATGGCCTCTCACCGCTACCTTTACCAAATCATGTTCACACACTTAACTCTCAGCACCAGAACATATCGTAACACTCCAATTCATTCCCAATGAATCAGACCGGAAACAACTCTAAGCAATAGCAGGCATGGCATGGTAGGAACACAACATGGCTTCAATCAACTCCTACACATGCTAGTGGGTTTCAACTATTTACTGTGGCAATGGCAGGTCATGCAGAGGAAAGGGTTCAACTACCGCAGCATAAAGTAGCAGTTGATTCGCTGTTGTCCTAATGCAATAAAAGAGAGCAGGAGCGAGAGAGTGGGATCATATAGGAATGAACAAGGGGGTTTGCTTGCCTGGTAGATCAACTGGGGGGCACTGCTCCTCAGACAGGTACTCTGGAACGGTCTCCGGAGCAGGACCTATCGAGAAGGAACGGTGTCGGTAATCAAAACACAACCATATGCAACAATATGATGCATGATCATGGCATGAATATGTGATGTTGATTAAGCTAATGCAACTAGCTTTTATTTGGATGAAATCCATTTGAACAAAAGATTCAATTGCATCTCCAAAATAAGCTCTTTATATAAGCCATTTTAGTGTTTCACTTATACAGTAGGTATAAGTTGGTTTGACATGCATGAAACTGGTACAAATGGATAGATTGAATTTTTCTGATAATTTTTCATATATAAATTATTTCAATCTGAGCTACGGTTGAATTACTATGAATTTTAGAAGTTTATATCATTTTCTGGATTTTCCTGATTTATTTTAAATCCAGAAAATAAATAATTGCGTCAGCACTGCGTCATGCTTGCGTCAGCAGGTCAACAACACTGACTGGGTCAAACCTGACGTGTGGGGTCCCACGTTAGTGTCATAGTTAGCTAAGAGAGTTAATTAGATATTAAACTAATCCTAACAGAAACATTAGCAGGGTTGGGCCCCACCTATCATTGACCCTGGGTAGTCAAACCCCAGGTCAACTGGGGGGCTTAAACCCAGTCAATCCCGCCGGCGTCTAGTCGCCGGCGAGGCCGAACGCGGTGGAGGGGCACGGGATCGTCGCTCCGGCGACCAAATGGGCCACAGAGACCATCCCAGAGGAGCTGGTGCTCGCGCGCATCCAAGGGTGCAGGCAGGAGGTTGCGGGGGTGGCGGAGCTCGCCGGAGCGGAGCTCGCGGCGGCGGCCGATGTTCGGGCGTGAGCGGGGATGTGGCTGCGGTGTGCGAGGGCGAGAACGGAGAGGGGTAGGAGCAGCAGAAGCTCACAGCGATCTCGATGGGCTTGACGGCGAGCTCGGGGACGCGCTGTGGTCGACGGGGCGGCGATGGGGATCCACGGCGGCCGGCGGGGAAGGAGACGACGGTGGTGACGATGGAGGCCGTTCGGAGGTGCGTGGCTCGACAGGGAGGTAGAGGGTGTCGCGGCGGAGCTGGGGAGCGTGTCGGGGAGGTGCGGCAGTGGCCGAGGCCACGGTGGCTGTGGACGGCGGTGACGGCGATTTCGGCCGCGAGAGAGGGAGTGAGGGGGAGGAGAGAATGGCATGGGAGAGAGCGAGAGAGGCTTGGGGGGGCGTGTGGCGATGCCTGGCGTGAGGAGAAGGAGCTAGGCAGGCAGCTGCGTGCCGGCGTGCACGGCGTCGGGCACCGCTGCCCCTCTGCCTACTGGCAAGAGGAGGAAGACGGCTCTGCCCCTTGTGGGCTAGGACAGAACAGGAACGGGCCGGCCATAGGCGCCAGGTAAGTATCTCCCTCTCTCTGGTTTTCTATTTACTAATGTTTTCTATTTTTGGCATTTGTTTTGACTTAGTAATAATACTAAACCATTTTAATTAATTCTGTCAAATTTTGCAGGGACCTAAGGGATTAATCCAAAGCCCCTCACCAAAATTCAGAATTTTTGGACATATATTATAGATATAGCAAATATATATCCAAAGCAAATACCAGAACTAGGGGTGTGACACCGTGAGCCCAAATTATTAAGTGTTTTTCAGGCAATGTCTCATGATGCAGATTATGAACCGTCCAACAGGTCAATTCTCCTGATCTTGGCGGCTTGAAGCTTCCGGGTCATCCCGCACCGGTTCTTCTGCTACCTCCATTGTATGGAAGTTAGGAGATGTCCAATTGATGCCAATCAAGGCTTGAAATTTATCTTTGTCATCGATAAGCTCACACGGATCGATTTCAGGGGCGAAAGTATGCTTATGAATCAGAGGGATAAGGTCCACAATTTTGTAAGTCGGCATGGGCATTTTCTGGTTTTCTGCTGTATAAGCCGCTTGATACTTGGACAAATCAGTTCCTTCATGCAAGCAGCAAAATCTTTCTTGTCAAAGGGAGACCCGTCCTCCTTCAAGCTGGGGCAGCAGTAGCTAGCTCGGCCGGGTCTAATTCTGCTTGCCATGCCTTCGCCCGGCTGAAAGCCGTAATGGCACCGGATCTGGTGGCTGACCGCTTGATTTCTTCAATTCTGGCAGGCAGGACAGAAAGTTTAATTAGGACATCACTGAGAAGAGATGGTGCTTGATTGGTTGGGGAGATGGTGGCTGTTGTACACTGGGCACCAGTATATAGCTGTTCCACTAGCATATAAGCACCTTGAGTTTTATTAGTATTTCTTTACCAAGATTGCTGCTCCTAGGGCCTGCATTATATATTATGATTTAGTCACCAGGCAGCTTACAGAATGGAGTGTGGAAAGTCATTACAATGTTAAAGTCTTACGAAAAACAACAGAGGTCATTTGTGTAATATGATGCTTCAAGTCAGTAAGTTCTGTGGTAACTGTTAGTGTCAAAACCGGCGGATCTCGGGTAGGGGGTCCCGAACTGTGCGTCTGCGGATCAAAGGTAATAGGAGACAGGGACACAATGTTTAACCTGGTTTGGGCCCTCTCGATGGAGGTAATACCCTACTCCCTTCTTGATTATCTTGGATGAATATGGCGGTTACAAGAGTTGATCTACCTCCAGATCGTAATGGCTAAATCCTAGATGTCTAGCCTGTATGATTGTGATTGCCCCTACGGACAAAACCCTCTTGTTTATATAGACACCGGAGGGGCTAGGGTTGTACAGAGTCGGTTTACAGAGAAATAAATCTTCATATCCGAACGGCAAGCTTGCCATCCATGCAAAGGAGAGTCCCATCTGGACACAAGAGAGAGTCTTCTATCTTCTATCTTTATGGTTCATCAGTCCGGCCCATGTTACATAGCGCGGATAGCCGAGGACCCCCTAATCTAGGACTCCCTCAGTAGCCCCTGAACCAGGCATCAATGTCGATGTGTCCAACGCACAGATTGTCTTCGGCATTGCAAGGTGGGTTCCTCCTCCGAATACTTCAAATCAGTCCACAGAAAATATATCCGGCTCTGTCAAATACACAACCGCAAAGAATATAATATGTAACAAGTCCCATCGGCTGACAGCTCCCGTGGCGACACATTAGCCCCTGCCCGGTCATTATTTTGAACCATTTTTCAGCCTCCCGCTCCACGTTTAGAGATGCGGTTTCCATTGGCATGTCTTGTCGAAGCAGAGATCGTGTCCCCTTATCACGGGATTCTCATCAATACGGCCATGTGTAATCCAAACGAACCGTCCACACGACCCTTTGGGAACAGGCGAGTTTTAAGGCTAGTCGGGAGGTGCTTGATATTCGCTGCCTTTATAAGAGGACAAAGATCCATTATTCCACCCATGCCTCCTTCATCTTAGCCCATCCACCCTCAAGCTCAAGCTCCCGAGTTTCCATTCTTTCTACCCAAAAAGCACTTCGACCATGTCCGGATCTGGAGCGCAGGGCAAGTGGATTGCCTCCTTCGTTACAGAGTGGAACATCACAGAGCTTCTGGAGGCCGGGTACTTGACCCAGGAAATCGCTCACCGGCTTCCGGCCAAGGGGCAGATCATCCCCACCCCGAAGCCCAACGAGAGGTTAGTATTCTTCCCTCACTTCACCCGTGGACTAGGGTTTCCTCTCCACCCCTTCGTCCGCAGACTCATGTTCTAATACGGGCTAGACTTTCACGATCTAGCCCCAATTTCCTTCCTCAACATCTCGGCATTTATTTTCATGTGCAAGGCCTTTCTCCGCGTCCCACCCTAGTTCATATTATGGCTGAAGATCTTCAATGTGAAGCCGAAAGTGGTGGATGGTCAACACGCAGTGTGTGGAGGTGCCATTGTAAGCAAATTGTCCAATGTCACATGGCCCGTAGGAACCTTCGTCGAGACCGTCAAGGGTTGGCAACAACAGTGGCTCTACATCACTGAGCCCCACAACAATACCTGGGGTGCGGCTCCTGAATTCAAGGCTGGGCCCTCAATGCAGCTTACCTCCTGGCTAAACAAAGGCTTGGATTGTGCAGCGTCGGAGGAGGTGAAAGCACTGTAGACGCGCATCCAAAGCATGGTGGACAAGAACATCAAGCTTTTCAACATGATCCAGGTGATGCTAGTTCACCGGATCCTTCCCTGCCAGAGTCGGACTTGCCATCTATGGGAGTTCGACCCGGCCAAGCACCAGACCCTTCGACAGTTCTTCGGTGCCATGCACGAAGGTATGTGGAAGGTGCTCTTCTAGGCTAATCAATCATGGCCGACGACGACCGAGGATCGCGGCCACGACCTGACTCATCCAACCAGTGCGGTAAGTTTTCCATATTCCATGGTGTATCCTCTATCTATGCAAGGAAGGGAGATGTCTAAGCTACTCCATTTGTCCTTTCAGGGTTGGATAAAGAAGGCGGAGCAGATTCAGTGTCCGGCTCCATTGCCCGAGAACCCGGCTATCCCACTTCTAATGAAGATGCTTTTTTCGGCACCTTATAAGGCATCGGAGAAGAAGGCCAAGAAGAAGGGCCAGGGCGCAAGAGTCGGCCTCCGCTGTAAAGGCATTTCGGAGGCAGCATCCGAGGATGCCGAAACCCACTCTTCCCCTGCCGAAGACGACGAGGAGGAGGAAGAGGAAAGCGGCTCTCCCCCTGAGGGGGGGGAGAAAGAAGAGGGCGTCCGCCACAGATTTGGAGGCGGAGGCAGAGGCGTCCAAGAGGGGGAAAATCTCCCTTGCGGGTGACTCTGAATCAGACACCGACAGCAGCCCCGAGTGGCATCCCAGGCAGAAGCCCCTGGCCGAATCATAAGTACTCAAAGGCATTTACGTACATACGTGTCCATCTTCTTGTTTTGTGAGTTCAACACGTTAATTCACGTGCTGTAGTCCAGCTCGCGTCCACCCCCAGCGATCCTAATCTTAGGGGAATTCGCTGGATCCAAACGTGATGGACAGCGAGTCGCCTCCGCTGGCCTCCTCCCCCAAGACTACGGATGACGCCGAAGTGTTGTCCCAAAGGACCCTCCTGGACCAGGGAGAGGTACAGGAGACCGTCCAGGTGGCGCCCGAGGGTAATACCTCGGCTGCCAGACACATGGGGGAGAAGATCCCCCTAGAGACTGGTGATGGGGGCCATGTCCAATTCAGCCCCCAGCCGAATACTGTTCCGGAGACCTATACCGCTCCCGAATCAGGTAAGCAGCCTCCTTCGAAAGTAGGAGGTGCACCCATTTCGCTGGTGACCTCTGTCCATCCAGAGGCACCGGATAATCTTATGGAAGCACTTCGAGGTGCTTCCATTGTGGAGGAACATCGTACCCTTATGGGTACGGTGCTTGAGGAAGTTCAGTCCTCTAAGTGCGGGCTGACCGAAGCCTGCGCCAGCCTCTTAATAGGCTTTTAGGTATGTGATTGTAACAAATAAAGCATTGGTGTCGACAGTAGCCCCTGAGACTCTGTCCGACATGCAAAAAAGTCAGACAGAGGATCGAATAATTTGTCGCAGGAGACTAACGTGTGTGTTAATGTGGATAAACAGGCGGCAATGCTGGCGGCGACCGCCCATTCTGCCGAAGTCTTTGAACTGAAGCAGAGGCTGGAGCAGGCTGATGTAGAGCTTGGACGTGTCCAGAAAGAACTAAAGGACAAGCAAAGTATGCAATGACTATTCAAATCTATATGATATGAGTTCTTGTAGTACTGATCATGTTAGTATGATATTTCATAGGAGATGCTGCCAAGGTGGAATATCTCAAGAATGCATTGACCGCTGCCCAAAAGAAAGCGGAGAAAGCGGTAGCCGCCGGCAAAAAGCATGAGGCGAGGGTCGAGGAGGTGCAGCAGGAGTTCAAGGACGCCGTAGAGAGGTGCGAGTCCTTTGAGCGCAAGATTGTGGATGAAGAGTCCGAACTTGAGAAGGCCCACCAAAGTGCACAAGAGGCCCGGGTTGAAGCCCAGGGCGCCTTTCGAGAAATTCAAGAGGCCAAGCAAATTGCGGCGTGTAAGACCTTTATTATGCAGAGCAAATATGTGTAGAAAAGGTACCTCTTACTGACCTGGATTTGGAGTTCTCCAGAAGCATTTTCGGATCTGCCCCACAGTGTTGCTGATGCTGCGGATATCTTCCGAGCCGAAGAGGGGAGCTCAATGGAGAAACTGGTTTGGTCGCAATATCTTGCGCCAGAGCATCCAGTGTCCCTCACCGATCAGCTGAAACAGCTGACCAAGCTGCACAGCATGGCCGGATTGGCCATGCAGGATTTGATTATCCGTTTGTGGCCTGTCGAAGCCATGCCCAGCAGCTACTTCGGGCTCGTGAAGCGGCTGTTCGACGCCTGTCCTCGGTTCAACGCCATCAAGCCATCAGTCTGCATCGCAGGTGCGCAGATGGACTTCGCCCATGTCAAAGTGCAGTGGGTGAAGATGAACGCCGTCAAGCTCGCGTCCAAGGGTCCACCCGAAGGCAAGGAGCACCGCACACCCAAGCGATATTTTGCCGATGTCCTGGACGGGGTCCTATACTTATGGAACAAAGCCTTTATGCAAAATATATTGCTTATTTGTGTTAAAAATATTTCCTCCTGTGCGGCCGTTTATGAAAGCTGAGAGTTGGCCATTCGTCGGCTTCAACCCCCACGTAGGTAGTACGGGGGTATTTGGTTTGGCACCAAAACACACTCGATACAAGAGTTTGGTCCTTGAAGGAGGTGTTAGTGCAGCGAACCAGACAATCGGACTATATGGCTTTATCACCCTCACTTGGCCATAGGAGTTTGACAATAAGAGTGTAGGCGTAGCCCCTAGTCAGTATTTGTCTATCCGGACTAGGGCGCTGTAGGCACCTGATCAGGTAAGAGCCTATCCTTCGCGAAAAGTAGAAAAAATCGCAAGAGATTTGTATGTGGCCACCGAATAGCTGAACAGCTCTCGCCCTACCATGACATTCAGTTTTCGGCTTTCTCTACTAAGGTGCTTGTCCGGATGAACCAGAAGCACAATCGCAGTAGTTCTCCCTTTACTACCCTAGCCGATAAGACAGAACATAAGGTAGCAAGCATAGGAGCTGGGCAACCCAACTATTAACCCAAGACATGGATCGGAGCCAGTGCATGTAATGCTATACTCGGGGCACCGAATTATGCTGTAAAAAGTATTCGGACTTGTTGTACATGTAGGAAGCTCAATAGAGCCCCTGCCGAGGTAAGTTGTGCCAAAGTGTATGGGGTAATTGACAAAAAAGGTAAAATATGGCTTGAGAAGTAAGCCAGGACCATATAGGTTGCGCCGAAGAACATTATAGTCTGATTAATATGTTAAATCATACTTGTACAGATGTTGCGATAAGCAACAGGGCCATTTAACATGCCGAGACCAAGGAAAAGCTGCGTGCGGGTCCTGAGAAACAGGCAAAGCGATCTTCAAAAAGGCCATCGAGATATTCTGCCACACGTCTATGCTGGTTTTCTCCTTGGTATGTTTATCCTTCGAAAGGATCGACTATCAGGCCCTTGTGCGGGGCCTGTGGAAAAGAAACTTGAAAGGTATAAAAAGAAAGGTTAAAGTATGAGTGTCCAAATAAGGTCGAGCTGAATATTGGACCATGATCGTGCTATGCCTCTGTCTTTTCCCATGGTATTTTTAGTGCGTAGTTATGTACGCGCGGTACATATGCCGCAATCTGGTCGGGATGGAGATAGATGCCGAATTGCTAGTCGAGCTCCTGACGAGCAGGACTGTCATGGTGCGGAGTAGTGCGAACTCGTTTAACAGTGCCCGGGGGCTTAGCGCTGAATTGATGTTCTGCTTGAGAAGGCCGCCATGTACTTCCGCTGCCAGGGCCGCGTTGTGCTCCTCGGTACGGAGGAAACGTTCCATGTCTCCATTTACTGTTATAACACCACGTGGCCCGGGCATCTTGAGTTTAAGATAGGCATAGTGTGGGACTGCATTGAAGCGAGCAAATGCAGTTCGTCCCAAGAGTGCGTGATAGCCGCTGCAGAAGGGGACGATGTTGAAGATCAAGTCCTCACTTCAGAAGTTGTCCGGTGAACCGAAGACGACGTCCAATGTGATTGCCCGTGCAGGGAGCTTCTACGCATGGTATTACTCCTTTAAAGGTAGTTTTTGTGGGCTTGATTCTTGACGTATCAACGCCCATTTTCTGGACTATGTCCTGATAAAGCAGGTTAAGGCTGCTACCACCGTCCATGAGGACTCGCGTAAGGTGGAATCCATCAATGATTTGGTCCAGAACCAGTGCGGCCGAACCGCCGTGACGAAAATTGGTCGGATGGTCCTTGCGATCAAAAGTGATCGGGTAGGATGACCATGGATTGAATTTAGGGGTGACTAGCTCTATCATGTAGACGTCCCTGAGCGTGCGTTTTCGCTCCCTCTTGGGGATGTGGGTAACGTATATCATGTTCACCATTTTGACTTGTGGGGGAAATTTCTTCTGGCCCCCTGTGTTCAGTTGACGGGGCTCATCGTCATCGTCCTCACTAGGCGACCACTTTTCCTTATTGTCGACATTTATCTTGCCGGCCTATTTGAAGACCCAACAACTTCTGTTGGTATGATTGGCAGGCTTATCGGGGATGCCATGGATCTGACATGGGCGATCTAGTATTCTGTACAAGCTGGATGAGCCCGAATTGTTCCTTTTAAATGGCTTCTTCCGCTGACCGGACTTAGCGCCACTGAATCCGGGCATTGACCGCCGTTCCTTTGGTGTTATCACCGTTGTTCCGACGCTTATGTCTGTTGCGCCGGGGCTTGCCGTTGCTATTCCTGGCCTTAGAGGTGCCAGGTTTGCTTGCACTGTTGCTGCTACGCGCTAGCAAACTATCTTCGCCCGCGCAAAAGCGGGTCATAAGTGCCGTGAGGGCTGCCATGGACTTCGATTTTTCTTGGCCGAGGTGTCGGGCAAGCCAATCATCGCGGATGCTATGTTTAAAGGCCGCTATGGCTTCTGCATCCGGACAGTCGACAATCTAGTTCTTTTTAATTAGGAAACATGTCCAGAATTTCCTGGCAGACTCTCAGGGCTGTTGAACTATGTGACCTAAGTCATCGGTGTCCGGAGGTCGGACGTACGTACCTTGGAAGTTGTCACGGAAGCCGTCTTCCAAGTCCTCCCAGCTGCCAATGGAGTTTTCTAGCAGGCTGTTTAGCCAGTGCCGAGCTGGTCCCTTGAGTTTTAGCGGGAGGTACTTGATGCCATGAAGATCATCAATGCGGGCCATGTGAATATGGAGAAGAAATTCCTCAATCCATACTGCGGGATTTGTTGTTCCATCATATGATTCGATATTCACGGTTTTAAACCCTTCTGGGAATTTGTGCTCCATTACTTCATCATTGAAGTAGAGGGGGTGTGCGGCACCCCTGTATCAGGCCAAGTCGCGACACAGTTCGGATGAAGTCCAAATGCGGTTTTCGTCCCGGGCATGGCTATACTTGGCGCGATCCATAGATCGATCTGGTCTGCCTGCTCTGTTTTGCAAGTCTTGTCATATGTCATACATATATTCCTGAGTTGTTGTGTCTCTGCTTTTACGACAAGGCACTAGTAGAAAACGGAGCTTTAGCGCCGGATCGTCAGGACCTTTAGTGCCGGTTCCATAACCGGCACTAAAGGGTGGGCACTAAAAGGCCCCCCCTTTTGTACCGGTTCGGCACGAACCGGCGCTAAAGTGCCACCATGTGGCGTGAGCTCGCCCCCTGGTATGGGGGACCTTTAGTACCGGTTGGTGTTACCAACCGGTACTAAAGGTTTTTTTTATTTTTTTTTTGAAAATTTTGGAATTTTTTTTTTGATTTTTTTCGATTTTTAATTTTTTTGAACTATTTGATGATTTAGTCTCTAATCACCTCTCTTAACTGCTCAAGTGTGGATCACTCATTCCAAATCTCTAATCACCTCTCTTAACTGCTCAAGTGTGGATCACTCATTCCAAATCATCTAACTTCCCGACCGGTCACACATCCCTCTCACTACTCTAGCCCGAGCATGCTTAACTTTCAGGTTCTATTCTCCTTCGTTTTCGAGTCTGCACTTGTTGTTTTCCTGACAATAGTAAGATGTCGATCCTATTAACCCTCAGGAGTTTAGCTTGAGCATGAAGTCACACATTTCACCGTTTGAGTTTGAAACTATTATTCTAAAAAACAGTAATTATTTAGTAACGCTAATATTTCTTGAATAAGTTTGACCAGTTTGACCATAGTTTGACCAGATTTGACCAAAAATCAAAAAATTGAAATAATTATTTAGTAACACTAATATTGTTGAATAATCACGTTGTAACATTAATACTTCTTGAATAAGTAGTTTGACCAGATTTAACCAATTTTTTTAAAAAAACTGAAATTTGACCATATCTTTTTTTCCTTTTGGAATTTGAGGATTCCAAAAAATTCCTAACAGGCCGTAGTTTCATGCTGAATTTTTTGATATATTATACGTTTTTTTCCGACATCGTATGCAAAAGTTATAGCCGTTTTACATTTTCCCTACACTTTTTGGAAAACATGTCCAAATTGTAGTTTTCAAATTTTCCTAAGTAGTAGATGTAGTAATATAACTACCTCTCGAAGGATTTTATTTTTTGAAGTTTTTATCATTTTCTTTTCATTTTTTCAGAACTGAAATGGCGACACACGGGTGGGGGGGGGTAGAGTTTGAAAATTGCCCTATAGTCCCGGTTTGTGTCAGAAACCGGTACTATAGGTCAGACCCCTATAGTACCGGTTCATGGCACGAACCGGTACTAAAGGTTAGACCTTTAGTACCGGTTCGTGCCACGAACCGGTAGTAAAGGTGACCGTGGGGCCCCGGCCTGACGCTAGCCTGCCACCACCCCTTTAGTACCAATTCGTGCCACGAACCTATACTAAAGGTTCAACACGAACCGGCATTAATGCAAATCTGTTCGAACCGGCACTAATGCTACCATTAGTACCGGGCCAAAATCAAACCAGCACTAATGTGCTTCACGTTTGACCCTTTTTCTACTAGTGAGGTAGTATGGGTTGGTGTTCGGCTTGAGCTGTCGTTCTTTCCCGACCACGTGGTGGTCGGTCAGCCGTGTTACGTGCTATTGGGACGGGCTCTAGCGCCTCGTCGTCAAATTGAGGTAGCAGCTTACGCTTCGGGTAACTCTTGGCTAGGCGACTCAGGCCATATTCTTCGGCTGCCAGGACATTAGTCCATCTATCATTGAGCAGATCTTGGTCAGCTTGAAGCTGCTGTTTCTTCTTCTTCACGCTCCTTGCGGTGGCTATTAGCCAGCGTTTGAAGTATTCCTATTCGAGAGGTTCCTCGGGCACGATAAAATCTTCATCCCCGAGGCTCGCCTCATCCTCGGAAGGTGGTAGATAATTACTATCTTCCGAGTCTTCGTTGAGTGTGTGGTTGTCGGGGCTAAACTAAAATTCGTCCCGTTCGTCCTGTCCAGAAGTTGGTTCGACGGGGTCTTCTTGGTCTTCGACATTATCCGGAGTATTATTGTTACCGATGGCAGTATTACTGTCCTTTTCGCGACACGGTTTAGAGCGGCGCCGCTGACGTCGGTGTTTTGGTTGAGTCTTGGGAGGTTCATTCTCGACTGGCTCTTTCTCGTTATCGCCGTTGCCTTCTTTAGTTGTATCCACCATGTACACGTCATATGAAGAAGTGGCCGTCCATCGTCCGGTAAATGACAGATTTTGGTCCTGCTCCTCTCCGGCATCGTAGTCCATACCGTCGATGTCTTCGGAGCCGTAGTCGAGCATGTCGGTTAAATCATCGACAGTGGCTATGAAGTGAGTGGTGGGTGGGAAGTAAAATTCCCTATTCTCAGCCCCTAGTGTGGGACGGATAATGTTCGGATGCTGTTCCTCTGTAATGACGAGCGATCACATTAAGTCCAGAGCCTCGCTTAAAGGCGAGGTTTGGCCGGGGAGAAGATAGTTCGTGGAGTACGGCTGGAAGGAAGCTCCTGGGCCGAGCTCACACGATGCTAATTCCCGAGAGTTTGGATCCAGTGTCCGGAGAAGAGTCCGGCTTCATAATGATTGCCGGTGACACTATTTCCTCTGGTTCTCCCATACTAGGTTCTATTGCCGCCAAGAGTATGTCGGGCTTTAGGATCGCATCTTTGGACCTGATGATGTGCTCCGGATCTAAGGCCGGAGCGGAGGTCAAGGTCACGAATCCTTGGAAGATCAAGTCTCCTCGGATGTCAGTGACATAATCTAGATTTCCAAAACTAATCTGGTGATCAGGGGCGTAGCTGTCGATCTGCTCTAGATGGCCAAAGGAATTGGCTCGCAGTGCGAATCTGCCGAACACGAAGATCTGACCAGGGAGGGAAACCTCCTTCAGGGTAGCGTTGTTGTGGATGATAGATGGAGCCATCAAACCTTCTGATGATGACACATAGGAACTCTCAATGAAAGCACCAATGTCGGTGTCAAAACCGGCGGATCTCGGGTAGGGGGTCCCGAACTGTGCGTCTGCGGATCGAAGGTAACAGGAGACAGGGACATAATGTTTACCCAGGTTCGGGCCCTCTCGATGGAGGTAATACCCTACTTCCTGCTTGATTATCTTGGATGAATATGGGGGTTACAAGAGTTGATCTACCTTGAGATCATAATGGCTAAACCCTAGATGTCTAGCCTGTATGATTGTGATTGCCCCTACGGACAAAACCCTCCTGTTTATATAGACATCGGAGGGGCTAGGGTTGTACAGAGTCGGTTTACAAAGAAAGGAATCTTCATATCCGAACGGCAAGCTTGCCATCCACGCAAAGGAGAGTCCCATTTGGACATGGGAGAGTGTCTTCTGTCTTGTATCTTTACGGCACATCAGTCCGGCCAACGTCACATAGCATGGATAGCCGAGGATGCCCTAATCCAGGACTCCCTCAGTGACCTCCTCCAAAGAGGCTTCAGCGTTTTCGACCCTCTTTAGGGCAACCTTTTCTTTAGCCCAGGTGGCTTTCTCATCATTAAACTCACTTTTAAACTTGAACTTGGAGTCAGCCTTCCGGGTCTCAGTTTCTTGTGCTTCAAGCCGGGTTTTTAAATCGGTTAACTGAGATTCAAATTGACTGGATGCTTCCTGCAAGTAGAAGATTGAAGCAAGTATGCACAGTTATGTTATAATCTTATATAAAGAGGAATCCCAAGCCCTTTGCAAGCAATAGCACTTGGCACTTGGGGGCTAATGGGTGCAGAAAGTTTCTTTTATGAAGTAGTGACAAATAAATTGGGTTCATCTTTTTCAAAGCTAACCTGAATTGTAAGGGTAACAAGATGAGAATTTCAGTGATGTTAATAAGTCCGGGTTTGTTCATGTTTATTAAACCGACCCTTGGGGGCTACAGGTACAAAGTTGATCACTACTATTTAAAGCCCCGCTTAACTTCATGGTTTAAGCCGGCTCTTGTGGGCTACTGGTTTTGACTTTGATACATTTCTAAAAGCTATTTGAAAGTCTACAGTATATTCTATCATATTCAGTAGACTTGGGGTCCGAAGGAATATATCTTATAGAAAAGGCAGAAGTTGATACCTCATATTCCTGGTGCATGTGTTTGACCATGTCAATCTCCAAATCACGGCTGCTCTGCACCTGGCTGAGGTAGCCGGAGAGGATTTCATTAATGCTCAGATGAGAATAATTGGCCATGTCAAATTTGGCCTTGCGTTTCTCGATTAATTCTTCCTTGGCAGAATGTTTTGCTAGAGCAACAGGATTCCCCGGTTCTTGAAAACTAGGGCCAGTGATCAGAACTTCTTCAGTGTTCGATTCTGACGGCTTGACTGGGCTTGGCGGTTTAGCACCCAAAGGATCAATAATTGTATGTTCAGCAGTGGCACCAGGATTCTCTAGTGTCAGGTCATCAGCAATTTTCTCTGGGTGTTGCACGGAGGCTTCCGATATTGCTGCTTGCTTCTCCGGTTAATTAGTCTTGGGGTCTTCTGCTGGCTTGTTTTTTTAGCCTTTTTGCTAGGCTTTGCCATTCCACTGCAAATGGATTAAAAAGGTCAGTATAAGTACAGAAATGTGAAAAAGCAAAGATAAATTTCGTACCCAGGGGCAGTCTTGAAAGCCGGAAGCTGAGTCTTAGATGAATCGCCAGACGAAGAGTGAGAGCTCCCCTGATAAATTGAGTCGGAAGGATTAAGTGGTTGACGAATAAGACCTGCCTAGGGATAAATAGAGTTGGAATTTTGAAGCACCTCATTCCGGCGTTTGGGTGGGGCTGGTGCGTTAGGAAAACCGGAGGAAAGTTCTCTGCCTCCACTGGTCCGAGTTCGGCGCCGGTTCTCATGCTGTTGTTGATTCAAAGTAAAGTTGGGATCCAAGTGAGCTAAAGGGTGAGAAAACCTTACTTTCCAGATCACTTGTCGAATTATCTGTCTTGGCAAAGGCTCTGAGTCGGAGAAAATAATAGTTACCTCATCATCACCCGTCTGGCTGGTTTCCGCGTCATCCTGATAGCAATCAGTGTCAATAAGATAGTTGAAAAAAGAGCCAAGGGAATCATGGTCTACCTCCGACTCATCATCTTCATCCAGGTTCAACATATCTGGGGCAATGGATTTCTTTTTATTCTTCTTCAGGGCTTTAGTCTTAGCCCTGGCTTTCTTGGCGGCCTTTTCATCATATTTCCTTTTCCAAAAGGCAACTCCATCCTACAAAATTTACAGTAAAGGTTGGGGATTTGCATGTTATATGAACAATGAAGTGAAGTATATAAACCGGACAGACTTACATCTGGTGCCGGGTTGAGTGTGCAGAAGGGATTCGACCCCACTTTGCTGCAACTATCCAAGCTTTCATTGAGAAGGGTTTTGGTCAAATCATTAATGGCTTTATCAGTCAAACATGTTGAGCTGTAGCACAAGGGATCTTTGGCATCACCAGTATATGTGCACATTAAACCGGACTGGTGGCTTAAAGGTATAATCCTCCAAGCTACCCAGCATCGAACCAGGTCATCCCCAGTCAATCCATTGGCCAATAATGCTCTAACCTTTGAAAAGGTAGGAATAAGTTTGGCTCGTTCTGCAGTGGTAAGCCGTTCGGGGAGAGGGTGCTTCAGGTTGAGCCACTGGTCACGGAAGCCAGACAATGGATTTTCATCAGCATGAGAAGTATCTTTCCAATAGAGCCAGGTTTGATTCCAATCCTTGGGATGACTTGGAAGTTGAGCATAAGGAAAAATAGCATCTCTTCATTGCTGAATTGAGATCCCTCCAAGCTCCTGGCAGGGCCCGTCGGTGAATTCATTTTGGTGGTTCAAATAAAAATACTCTTTGAAGAGTTCAACACTGGGTTCTTCTTGAAGGTATACTTCACAGAAGACTTGGAAATTTTAGATATTTGAAACGGAAATGGGTCCGATGTCTTGAGGATGAAGTTGCAAAAATGCATAATGTCACGGAAGAATTTTGACCCGGGCGGTGAGAAGCCCTGGTTCATGTGATCAGTGAAAACAATAACCTCATCATCTTGTGGCTGAGGTCTGACTTCATCTGGGTTTGGAGCACGCTAGTTAATGACGTCTTTTGTTGGTAAGAAGCCAATTTTCACATACTCCTGGAGCATTACTTCTGTGATGATGGATGTGGCCCAATCGCATGATGTAACTGTCTTAGTCATGATTGGGTGCACGGCCTAAACAAGATGATTCAAGATGTTATTAAATCGGCAGATACGTGGCGGGTTGCAAATTATCATTTAAATCGCTGTGAAGGGCTAATGGCTATGGATTTACCAGTTCAGAATATGTAGTTGTAAAACCGGAGAACTGAGTTATGAGGATGAATAAATAAGCATGGTTAAGCCAGAGAATATTGCCAGGTTATTCAGGTTATCAAGCATATGATGGTGGCTTAAACAAGATTATATAAGCCACCATGATAGCTATGATACTTTTGATCTATCATTCACTACTAGGGAAAACCTTATACACAGAAATTTAGCAGTACCACGTGTCAAAAATGGGCGCTAGTGCTAAATAGCAGTAGCGCGCGTGCGAAAACCGCGCTACAGACACAATAGTAGCAGTAGCGCGTGCACACGGAAAAGTGCTACCACTAATATTCCAATTGCTAAAACGATAGGCTACACATACCAGTAGCGGTCTTGAGAGAAGCACGCTACTGCTAGGACATAAGTAGCAGTGCGTTTTGCGCGGAGAGCGCTACTGCTAATGGAAATAAAATAAAATGAAAAACAAATGGAAAAGTAAATGAAAAAGAAAGAAATAGAAAAAGGAGAAAGGAAAAAATAAAATGTAGAGCAAAATAAATGAAAAAAGTGAAAAAAGGAGAAAGGCATAGCAGTAGCGTTTGTTTGTAAGAGGCGCTATAGCTAACTTAGCTGCAGCGCGTTTCCTAGACCCCCGCTGAAGAAACAGAAAAGGAAATAAGAAATATGAAGGAAATTACATAGCTATAGTAGTAGCGAGTTTTGTGAAAATCGTTGTAGCTAACTTAGCTATAACGCGTTTCACGAAAAGCGCTACCGCTAAGTTTGACTTAACCGAAAAACGTTTCCCCCAGGCCACCGCTTCTCCCCCAAATCCCTCGACCCACCCCGCCGCCGTCTGCCCGATTCACCGTCGCCCCACTTCGCCACCATCTCCTGCCGACGTCGGCCCCCGGAGCCACCAGAGCCGCGCGCCGTCGACGCCACCGGAGTCGCCCCCAAAGCAACCGGAGCCGCAGTCGACGCCACCGGAGCCGTAGTCGACGCTACCGGATCCTCCCTCGCCACAACTGCCTCCCTCACCGTCACCGGAGACGCCCCTGCCTCCCTCGCCACTACTGCCTCCTGCGCCACCACCGGAGCCATCCTCTGTAAGCCCCCACCCCTCCTCTCTCTCTCTCTAAATTAGTTAGGTTAATTTAGTTAGGAAAAGAATTTAGATAGGGCTTTGACAGAGATGCCCCTGCCTCCCTTGCCACATCTGCCTCCTAGATGTTAACTAGGGTGGTAGGATTTAGTTTAGAGAAAAAAATCAATATAAAAATATAAATTTTTGTTAGTGTTGCATGTCTAGTAAGTTCTTAATTTTTAGTGAATTTTTATTAGGACAAAAATTTAGGACATAATTTGAGTTCTAGGTTCATAATTTGAGTTCTAGGGTTCATCCATCTATATTTGGTTTTTGAATTGAGTTTCAGAGAGGATGAGATTTGTGTAGATTTTCTTGAAGTGTCAAACACTAGGAGATGCAAATTTGAAGTGGTCATGATATATGAGAAATCCTCAATTGTGTTTGCTCATTGATCATAATCGACATTGAAGTTGTTCGATTGTGCCCAAGTGGCTTTGTTGTTTCCAGGGAATGATGCTGAGTGGCCTATGTTCTGCCGGAATGTTGATTCATTTCTGTTCCAGCAAATTTCAGGTTCTCGATTTGTCCACTTTTTAGCAAAGGTCATGCCAAAATTTTCCGTGAATTTCGGCATGACTTGTGCTACAAACTAGGAAATATCGAGTGCCCGGGATTTGCCACACAAGGAAGGAGTCAACATTCCTGCAAAACAATAGGCCTTTTTTATGTCATTATTCAATTTATTAGGTCTAGAATTAATTGACTAGATTTAATCATAGGAAACATGGCTAGCAACGATGAAGGACAGGGTTCTGGTGATTGCGACGACGTCTATCGGGCGGCAGACGAATTTTTTAGCCTTGCCGACGATCAACCGATGTTGTTGCTGGGCCCACCGGTGGCATCGGGGACTGAGACCGACACGCAGACTAGTGCTGTGACTGAGACTGACGCTGAGACTCGGACCGGCATCGAGACCAGTGCTGAGACTAAGACCGGCGCTACCTCGGGGAGCGGAGCCGGTGTAGAACCGAAACCAAAGAGGCAATGGCTTCCTAACAAACTCAGGACTACTAGGCTGGTGGTCACGGTGGTGGACGACGGCAATTTTGAGCCAAAGGCGCCCGAGGAAGCGCGTCGATGCTACAACAATCAAATAGGCTGCATCGTATGGACAACCGCCACCATCAACGATGAGAAACTACAGAAGATAGAAAATATAAGGAGCTCCCTCCTAAAGAAGTTTCACCAGATATTCTTGTTCCCGGGCCGGAATGAGAAGGATTATAAAGATCCAGATGAGGACCCGGCAATGAAGAAGATAAACAAACACGCCATGACCAAGTTTGGCGACGCGTTGGCCGCCTAGAAAAATCGAGTGAAAGCAAAGATCATCGACAAGAAGGAACCCTACTCCGAGATTGTAAAGGATAATCTGACAATCACGGAAGAGCAGTTTCAAATATTCAAGGAGGCTTGCGAGGCCGAAGCTGTCAAAAAAAAGTCTAAGTACATGAAGGGGCTTGAAGAGAGGAACATTGGGAGCCACCACCTCGGAAGCCGTGGTTATGGCGGAAAGAGGTCCAAATGGGCCAAGGAGGACGCGGAAGCGGCGAGTCTGGGCATCCCAGACCCCTTGGCGGATTTCACCGTCCCGCAGGAGCGTGACGTCCTCAGGGCCCGGCACTGTTGCGACCAAGTGAAGAAGGTTTACGAGACAAAACCGGTCATTACGGAGTTCATGAGACTGCTGGTAATTTTAGTTTCTGATCAATTCAACTGCACACGTTAGTCATATTTGTAAATGATCCTTGTGCCTTTTGTAGAGAGAGCAGCACCGGATTGCGGCCGAAAGAGACACTCCGTCTGAGGCATTGGCGAGGCCCAAGTGGGACACTCCATTCAACCGGGCGTTGAACATATTGAAATGACAACCGGTGGATACTCGACCGTTGTATGGACGCGTGCACGGTGTCGGAGACGGCGCCACGTGGAAGAAGTACTACCATGAGACCACGGAGGAGAGAAAGGAAAGACGAAGGTTAACTGAAGAAAACATGGACAAGAAGGTTGACATTGCGGTTGAGAAGAAATCATCTCAGACAGTCGCAACAGCGGTAGCTACGGCAAAACAGGTGGTTGCAGATTTGTCTACTTCCTTGGTGACACCGGGGCCACAATATTCTCGTGGGGGATGATGACGAGACACCGCGGCCACTTGGTGATTGTTGCAATGGGTGGGTCCTGTTGTGGCCAAAGAGTCTGCTTCGTCTGACACGCAGACTAGTGCTGTGACTGAGACTGACGCTGAGACTCGGACCGGCATCGAGACCAGTGCTGAGACTAAGACCGGCGCTACCTCGGGGAGCGGAGCCGGTGTAGAACCGAAACCAAAGAGGCAATGGCTTCCTAACAAACTCAGGACTACTAGGCTGGTGGTCACGGTGGTGGACGACGGCAATTTTGAGCCAAAGGCGCCCGAGGAAGCGCGTCGATGCTACAACAATCAAATAGGCTGCATCGTATGGACAACCGCCACCATCAACGATGAGAAACTACAGAAGATAGAAAATATAAGGAGCTCCCTCCTAAAGAAGTTTCACCAGATATTCTTGTTCCCGGGCCGGAATGAGAAGGATTATAAAGATCCAGATGAGGACCCGGCAATGAAGAAGATAAACAAACACGCCATGACCAAGTTTGGCGACGCGTTGGCCGCCTAGAAAAATCGAGTGAAAGCAAAGATCATCGACAAGAAGGAACCCTACTCCGAGATTGTAAAGGATAATCTGACAATCACGGAAGAGCAGTTTCAAATATTCAAGGAGGCTTGCGAGGCCGAAGCTGTCAAAAAAAAGTCTAAGTACATGAAGGGGCTTGAAGAGAGGAACATTGGGAGCCACCACCTCGGAAGCCGTGGTTATGGCGGAAAGAGGTCCAAATGGGCCAAGGAGGACGCGGAAGCGGCGAGTCTGGGCATCCCAGACCCCTTGGCGGATTTCACCGTCCCGCAGGAGCGTGACGTCCTCAGGGCCCGGCACTGTTGCGACCAAGTGAAGAAGGTTTACGAGACAAAACCGGTCATTACGGAGTTCATGAGACTGCTGGTAATTTTAGTTTCTGATCAATTCAACTGCACACGTTAGTCATATTTGTAAATGATCCTTGTGCCTTTTGTAGAGAGAGCAGCACCGGATTGCGGCCGAAAGAGACACTCCGTCTGAGGCATTGGCGAGGCCCAAGTGGGACACTCCATTCAACCGGGCGTTGAACATATTGAAATGACAACCGGTGGATACTCGACCGTTGTATGGACGCGTGCACGGTGTCGGAGACGGCGCCACGTGGAAGAAGTACTACCATGAGACCACGGAGGAGAGAAAGGAAAGACGAAGGTTAACTGAAGAAAACATGGACAAGAAGGTTGACATTGCGGTTGAGAAGAAATCATCTCAGACAGTCGCAACAGCGGTAGCTACGGCAAAACAGGTGGTTGCAGATTTGTCTACTTCCTTGGTGACACCGGGGCCACAATATTCTCGTGGGGGATGATGACGAGACACCGCGGCCACTTGGTGATTGTTGCAATGGGTGGGTCCTGTTGTGGCCAAAGAGTCTGCTTCGTCTGGAGGCAGCCGGGAGCACACCCACGAGCACGCAGCCTCAGTAAGGTATGAACATCAACACCCCACCTACCCAATTAGCGTCGGGTGTCGGGTTGGGTGATAGCGTACGGGGTAAGGAGGAGGCTCCATTAGTCGTTGATGATGTCACCATGGATGAGGATGAGGAGGACGATGGCGCTGAACAGTATGTCTATACTGGCGCCTCCTCAGGGTTTGAGTGTCATGAGTCGGTGCCTGAATTGCCATCTCAACGTATTATGGATGACCTTCCGGTAGTAAAGAAGTCTAGGAAAAGAGCGAGGAAAGGCAAAAAAGCTGATTCTATGATCCAGGCGCCTCAGCAGCCTCGGCTTCAGGACCGTATAGATATCCCCGATGCGGATAAATGGCATATCCCTAGTCAACCAATCCTACCCGCAACAGCGCTACGGGTGAGATTCAGCGATCTAAGGAGACTTCATGACGATGTGCTGCGGGTAGAGAAAGGCCTCATCGCCTCGAAAGATCTAGGATACCCACTCTACGTGGTTAACGTTCCATGGAAAATGTCGTACGTTGACAGCTTCCCCGCGGATAAGTTCTTCCTCCGATTCGATTACATATTCGACAGGTTTCACGTGAAGAAGCTAGATTTTACGTTTGTCCACCTTTATGCCTTGTACATGAACTACATCATCGGGGTTGAGCACATATCTCATATTTGTGTCGCTGACCCGTACTACATGCACGAGGGCTTCTTGGGAGTCTACGCAAAGCACCGTGAATACGCAAGGGATTACATCATCACTTTCATGCTCTCCAATAAGGACAACGGAGCGATTCTCGTGCCTTATCATCCCGTGTAAGTCATCCGCGCTGTTATCCTTCCTTCGATTTCAATCATTCATTTGCACGGTGGAGGCTAATTAATTTGAGGTGTACTTATTTTTCGCAGCGGCTGGCGCGCCGTCCTCATCATCCTCTACCCCCGATTCTCCCACGCTCTTTACATGGACTCATCGAAGGACATTCACAAAAAGGATTACACCCACATCAAGGATGTTCTCGATAGTGCTATGTTTTACTACCAAGCAAGGGGTGCAGAGGTCAGGGACAAGAAGAGAAGGGGCGGCAGGGTCGCCTTCGGCCATAAGACCGACTTTTGCTGCATCCAGCAACCGAACGATTCTCTTAATGATGGATTCCATGTCCTACACCACATGCTCGAGTACAGACGGGATCACCAGAACCTTCGCATGTCACCTAGTTCCGGCGATGCCCAGATTTTGCAATGGGTAAAGGACATAGGAGATATCGAGGATCATGGACTTCGAGCTGAGTTCTATAATATCTAGCGCGAACTTGCCCAAATCATCATGAAGGAGGTCGTCAGAAAAACAGGGATGTTCTACGGAGAAGGACAAATGTCGCGGGAAGACATCCGAACATGGATAGCCTCTCAGCGTCTCGACATGAAGCCTTTCACTAAGCTCAACGACTATCTCCCTGACTTGGATGGATGGAACGACATGTTGTAATGATTGTCGATATATGACAATGTGTCCGTTTAGTCCATACTTTCTGTATGACAAAACTTTGAGTTATGCATGGTGAAACTTTATTTGTGATGTAATTAAACCGTCCTCCTCCTAGACTAGCGAAAATCACTCTAGTTAGGGCATTTTGGGGTACGATGAACTTTGTTATTTATGCTTATGATATGTTGTTTCTATTTTTGCCAAGTCTATCTCTTTCTGTTGCTCAACTATATATGTTTCATATCATCGACTCATGTGACGATGTAGGTGCATAGATCATAGATGGCGAAGAAGTGCTACGCCAGGAGTATATATACGACAAGTGGCCGGAGTGTCAGGCCCAGGTGTACCTGTTTCCGGTTTCCGAGCGACAGGCAGTAGTTAGTATAGGTTCACGCTAATGCGAGAGAGGGATACGAACTCATGAACTCAAAGTGATAGCTCTTCTCAAGTATATCATTGTTTAGATGGATGATGATGTATTTGCAAGTAATCGAGACTTGTATCGCTATTTTCGAGATGATGACGAGAGACCACTTTGTGTTGGATGATGATTATGATGATGACTTGATTTGATGAGACTAATTGTATGCATATGCTATGTTACATTTATATGTGTATGATATGCTAACGATTATTGTATAAAGCCTATTCAAATACAAAACAAATACAAAACAAACATGCAGGGAAAAAAACTAATAAAACTAGTAGTAGCGAGGGGTAAATTTAGCAGTAGCGCCGCCTTACCAGTAGTGCTTCCCAGTAAATAGCACTGCAGATAATATCAGCAGCGCCCTTTTCTAAAGAGCGCCACAGCTATTCATGTATAGCAGTAGCGCGGGACAACACGCGCTACTGCTATACATTAGCTATAGCGCCTTATTAGTAGCGCCGGTCCCCGCACTACTGAGAGGCCCAAAACCCGCGCTGCTGCTAGGCTTTTCCCTAGTACTGATTAAACATTTTGCTAAGTGCTGGATAAAAAAGATTTTACAGATTCATTTATAATCTTGGATCTACCGCAACTGGGAAAAGAAAAGTAAATTTTAAACCTGAAGGTTGTGACAGTGGGAGAACTCATTTGATCGAAGATTCTATGTATAAAAGGAACATTTGTTATGCTTGAGAGAGGGTGTCAAACAACTTCTGCATGCTGCTAACACTATTTTAAGATTAAAATGAGTGCATTACAGAGAAACAATGAAGAACAGCAAGAACATTGACGAACTACTCAGACCCTAGTACGGATCTGAGGCATGAGCAAACGAGTACATACGAATGCGGTGGAACAGCAGGGACGGTGGCGTTCTCCGATCTAATCATGTTGATGCAGCAGCCTGAGTTGATGCAACGGATGGAGGACAACGGCGGAAGAGCTTCGGTCAGTGACGGAGTCGCAAGGAGGAAGACGAAGACGATGAGGTGAGGGAACAAAA
This sequence comes from Triticum aestivum, assembly GCF_018294505.1. Taxonomy (NCBI): domain Eukaryota; kingdom Viridiplantae; phylum Streptophyta; class Magnoliopsida; order Poales; family Poaceae; genus Triticum; species Triticum aestivum. Next base: position 629,801,139 of record NC_057806.1, read on the forward strand.
CTGAAGACCAGGGCCTCCCTCCCTATTTATAAGAGGATGGATACAAGGCATGCACGGGAATCGACGAGGCCAAAATCATCATGTGGCTATATGGATGCCTCAATTTTCGGGATGCTCATTAAGATAAGGATCAGTTAATATGTTCTGGGCCTCGTGCGAAGTTAATGCGAAATGATGTCATGGCGGGTTAAGAAAATTCTGTGAGCTGGCGTCATGGCGGGTTACAGCAAAGTTTATCAAACGAACGATGCAAGATTTGGACAAGTCAGGTACTGAAGATTGATGTGAACAAGTTAAAATCAACCTGGGGCCTAATATTGGGGATATAACTACTGGGTATGAACCGCCCAGGAGGGGCCAGGTCATACCACTGGCGACTTATCAATGAAGATGGCGGGTCATATCAAGCCCATTGACGGCCCAAGACCCAGAGGCGACTTGAGGCCCAAGGGGATGAACCATCACATGAATAACTTGTATTGTAAGGCAAGCTTAGTTAGTCACCGAGCCGGACACGATGTGTATGAGCCGGTCGGGACTCTGTAAGCCGCCGGGCATCAATCTGTGTATATAAAGCGGTGAGAACTAGGTCAAGCGTAATCGAGACCCAAGCAATACAATCCCAAAACTGGAGTAAGCCTTTACCTCCACCGCGAGGGGCCGAACCAGTATAAACTCTCTTTGTCCTTTGTCCCGATTAACCCCTTTAAGCTAACCTAGTTGTGATGTCTCCATGACTAAGTCATTTCGCTAGGAATCTGCCATGTTAAGTACACGACACAAGGCCTTGTGGCCAGGCAGTAGTGGTAGACGAGGACATGGTCGCGCACACACATCTGGGTGACGGTGACCTTGGGACAAGACCCGACACGAGCGCGGGTGTACTCGAGGTCGAACCCGACCACCTTGTACTTCTCCTCGGCAAGGAACAACTCCATGATGTGGATGGAGTGCTCCACTCCGACCGGGTCATTGGTGTACACCACCAAGAGGTCCATGAACCTTCTGTGGGTGTCCACCACGGCACGCATGGTGAACTGCTGCTCGTTGTCGGCATCTGCTCGGAGCGCCATTGGAGCCGCGCAGGGTACCTTCTAAAAATTACTCATGGTTGGTGTGCTTCTTGCAATGGTGGGGCGCGATCGAAAGGTTGAAGAGACACAATGGTTAAATGGCCGCTGTAATAATGGGGCTGGGCCGACCTGTAATCATCACGTCTTGTCACGGTGTTCATAGCGGAGGATTCTAGTGCATGCTTGACAACACTGCACCACACACATGGGCTCGAAGATGCGCCAAATGTATCGTCGGTGAGCCTGTTCCCACGCTACTGCACTGTTTACCGTGCAAGCTTCCCGCCCGGATAGTTTGGCCACACGTCGGCTAGAAGAGGGACAAATCGTGGGCATTTATTGGCAAAAAGCTTTGTAAAAACGAAGTGTGTGGAATGACTTCGGTCATATGTTTACTCGTGGGTGATGAGGTCAAAGTTACACAGAAGGGTCATGATGGACACTCGAGTGCGATAATTAATTTTGTGCTCTATAGTGGACATGATGGAAGATACCAACTGTATGCAGTAATGTCGAAGATCGCAGTTGAGTTAGCTATACAGATCGTGTGCTGTCAGATCGACAAGGTAAACATATTTGAGAATGGTTAATAAAATCTAAGACCATTGCATGTTAAGGTAAAAATAGTGCTAGCAATATACCACTCTCATACGATGCCATTTCAATGATTGTACCACAAAAGCTCGAAATATTACAAGGATCAAATTCCAGAGTTATATGGCTCAAATTTGAAGATTACAAGGTTCAAACTGATATTAGAAATGAAATTCAGCTCATCGGCTGCAAACGCTCGCGTTGATCCGCTGAACATGGATATATGTACATACGGGCGGGGTCTACATGTTGTTCCGTAGATCCATTTTGTGCGTGTAATATATCAAAATGTTCACCATGAGATGCTCTACATGTTGTTCCATTGTGTCATGTTTGTTTGAGTTCATCTTGATGCCCGAATCATCGTTGCAAGAGTGCTATATGATGTTAACTGATGTCTGTTAACAGAACTTGATGATTTGTCTTTTTTGTTGCATTTGATGTGTTCATCTTATGAGCATGAGCTCTACATGTTTTTTGTTATATGCCATGCCATATTTACAAGGGTGTATGCCATGTATTTTTGTGATCTATGTGGTGACGATAACAAGCATGCAAACTAGGCTTCGTGATGTTGCTGATTTCAGCCCTTGTTCTGCTGTTATTGTGATGCCATGTAAACCTGATGCTACAGTGAAATCCATGCTTATTTTGAGATACTTCAGTGACATTTTGCAACAGTGACATTTTGGGCCATACATTTTTTTCTGTCATGCTTATGACACGTCTATGATGATAATTGTGACAAAACCCGGTATCATCATAGATGTGGTGGGCTCCTACTTCTATGACAAAAAATGGCTTTTCGTCCTGGGCGGACTGGAGACGCAACTGCATGACATTATTTGGGCCGTCCATGATGGAAAAAACCATAGTAGAAGCGAGGGCGAGAAAAATATCAAGGAGTTCCCAGTTACGGTGGGTGGTCGGGGCCGAGCGATGCACGAAGGTTTGCGCGTTTCTCTTGTACTCGTACGCGCGTGTGTGCGAGGCATTGCGCTCTAACTAAACCCGTGCGAGGCGTTGGGCTCTAACTGAACCCGAGTGATTGCACTAGCTACGTTACTAAACCCCGATCAATCCCTTGCTGTTAACTGAACCCGAGTGATTCCTTCGCTACTGCTGCTAACTGAAGCCGATCGATGCTGACTGTTGATGAACAGTGAGCATTGTTGGGGGGGGTGGATGAACAGGACCCCGTGGAAGTAGAGGTTGTTACCGCTGGATGAACAGGACCCTGATCGAGCCGGTTGGGAGTCGATAAATAGGACCTCATGGAGGGTTGGATGAACAGGACCCCGTGGAGGGCTGGTTGAACAGTAGTCGGTGGAGGGCTGGATGAACAGTACCCCGTGGAGGGGTGGTTGAACAGGACCCCATAGAGAGGGCTGGTGGAATAGTAGCCGATGGAGGATGTCGGTGTCAAAACCGGCGGATCTCGGGTAGGGGGTCCCGAACTGTTCGTCTAGGCCGGATGGTAACAGGAGACTAGGGACACTTTGTTTTACCCAGGTTTGGGCCCTCTCGATGGAGGTAAAACCCTACTCCTGCTTGATTAATATTGATGATATGGGTAGTACAAGAGTAGATCTACCACGAGATCAAGGAGGCTAAAATCCTAGAAGCTAGCCTATGGTATGATTGTGTATGGAGTTGATTCTGTCCTACGGACTATAACCCTCCGGTTTATATAGACACCGGATAGGGTTAGTGTTACACAAAGTCGGTTACAATGGTAGGAGATCCTAAATATCCGCATCGCCAAGCTTGCCTTCCACGCCAAGGAAAGTCCTATCCGGACACGAGATGAAGTCTTCAATCTTGTATCTTCATTGTCCAGGAGTCCGGCTACCCGAACACCCCCTAATCCAGGACTCCCTCAGTAGCCCCTGAACCAGGCTTCAATGACGACGAGTCGGGCGCGCAAATTGTCTTCGGCATTGCAAGGAGGGTTCCTCCTCCAAGTCCTTCACAGAAGATTGTAATCACCAAGAGTAGTATCCGGCTCTGTAAAATAAGTTTCCACATATTGCCATAGAGAATAATATTAACACAAATCAAATCTGCTGACGTATTCTGTAGTGCGCCATCACACTACAGCCAAATCCTTTACTCGAATTGTTTTTACTTTTCTGCCTCAGCATGTTTTGCGAGGCGGTTTCCTTGGCACGTCTTGTCAAAGCAGAGATCGTGTACCCTTTTTACGGGATTCTCATAAATATGGACGTGAGTAACCGAATCGTGCCCATTAGCACTTTTTCTCGATTAAAGGCTAGTCCTAAACGGTTACGGGGAGGCCTATTGGTATTCAACCTCTTATAAAGAGACAAGGTCTTACCCCTTTTTCAATCTCAAACGAGTTCGCCCGTCGCCTCGAGTCCCAACACCCTAGGCTTCAGATTGCAAGCGCTTCGGACCTTCGACAATGTCCGGTTCCGACCTTCAAGGCCGATGGATGCCCTCCTCCGTCACGGAGGAGGACATGCTAAAGTTGATAGAGGCTAAGTTCTTGACTGCCAAAATCCCGCATAGGTTGCCTGCTCAAGGGCAAGCTATTCCCAGCCCCCAGCCCGGTGAGAGCGTAGTGTTCATGTCTCACTTCCTTCGGGGGTTAGGCTTCCCGATGGATCCCTTCGTGAGGGGGCTGCTGTTTTATTACGGGCTGGAACTTCATGACTTAGCTCCGGAGTCCATCCTCCATATTTCCTCATTCATCGTTGTGTGCGAAGCGTACCTCCGTGTTACCCCTCACTTTGGATTATGGCTCAAGACTTTTGGAGTGGAGACGAAGATGATTGAGGGACGGCATGCCGAGTGCGGAGGCGCTGTCATAAGTAAGAATGCTGATGCTCCATGGCCCGAGGGCTTCTTTAAAGAGGAGCTTGGCTTGTGGCAATGAGAATGGTTCTATATCACTGCTCCCAGGAGCGCCAAGTGGGCGGCGCCTCCTGCCTTTCGCTCGGGTCCCCCATCACGGCTAGCGTCATGGGTCAACAAAGGATTAGATTGGGGGTTACCCAAAGACGTGCCCCTGTTGCAGGGCCGCATTAGGGATCTCTTAGAAGGAGATCTCAACCTGGTCAAGGTGACGCAGGTCATGCTGATTCGCCGAACATTGCCTAGCAAACGTCGCCCCCTTCGCCTGTGGGAGTTTAATCCGGAGGGACCGCGAGTTCTCCAGAAGTTCATAGGCGCAACGCCCGCAGAGATGTATAGACTGTTCTTCGGATCACAAGAGATGTGTCCGGATTTAACCGAGGATGCAGGTCTAAGTTGCAATCGCCCGGATACTCAAGTAAGCAACCTTGTGCCCGGACATTCTCTCTGTTTTAATTGTAGTAAAATTGCCCCTAAAAGAGCCGTCCTTTTAAACAGGAATGGATAGCGAAGGCAAAGCTGATCAGGTGTCCGGCTCCCCTTCCTGAAACCAGGCCGGATCCCGTGCTAGTCAGGATGCTAGGTAGACTGCCTTTGGAGGGGGAGGATAAGGAAGCTATGGCATCCTCGAAGGAGGCTGCTCCGAAGGGAGGAACCGACAATTCCTATCCCGAGGGGAAGAAGAGAGCCGCCTTTGACGACCCGGAAGCCGTGGTCTCAAAACGGGGGAGAAAATCCTCGACAGAGGGTCCGGCGCTGGGGAGTTCCACGGCCGGACTAGGCCCTCAAGGGGATCAGCCCTCAAGCGAGCCGTAAGTGGAGAAAACATTTTCCTTTTGAGAGAAATCCTTGATTTTGCATCTGGGAAGATTTAACCGAAATTTTACCTTGTAGTTCGGACCTCAGCCCTTCGCAGCAGAGCTCATCTTCGGGGGATCTTCTTCCGGAGTTGATGGAGAGCGGATCGCCTCCCCCTACCGTGCCGCCCAGCGAGGCGGGCGACCCTGAGGTGTCGTCGCGGAGGGTTTCTCCAAATCCGGCAGGGATGGGAGGTGGTAGTGCGGCCCCCCGAAGTTCTCCGCGTCCGGCCTTTGATAGAGGCCATAGGACAAGTCCAGCACCGTCTGGTGCTCGGCCGGAAGAACTAAAGATTCTGCTGGGGCGAGCTTCTATCTCAGAAGAGCACCGTGCCTTGATGGGCACGGTGATTGAAAGGATTTCATCCGCAGAAAGCAGATTGCATGAGGCCGTCAAAAGTTTACTGACGAGTTTTGAGGTACGTTTAGATAATGTACACTTTTGTTGGTTGCGCATAAGTAAGATGCGCCCTGTGTAGATAGTAGCCCCTGAGACTCTGCGTGTTGTCAAGAAATGACGGCACGTAGAAGATCATAATCCAAGGTCTAAGATGTCGCCTTTGAATATAGGTGGCGAGGTGTCCGGAATCCAGCCGGACTAATGATTTGGCCGAACTAAAGCAGCAACTGGACGTGGCAGATGCCAACATCATGCTTGTCAACAAGCGGCTTGATGAGGCTCAAGGTATGTGATTCTTCGGGCGGCATTAGGTAAGAGGAGCTTTATGCTAGTGTCTTTCAATGTGTGTGTTTGACGCAGATGGTACGGCTGCCGTGGAGAATCTTAGGGCAGAACTTGCCCGGGCTAAGGAGCAAGCCAGAAAAAGCGATGCGGCTGCCAAGAAGGCCCTTGAAGAGCTGAGAGCCGAATAGGCTGCTCATTGCCGAAGCAAAGAGGAGATGGCCAAGATGGCCGAGAAGTTAAAGAGCGCTGCAGACCGTTGCAAATTTCTTGAGAAAGAAGACCGGGCGAGGCAGACGGACTTAGAGAAGGCCATCGCTGATGCCAAGGATGCTCGCTCTGTGATGAGAGCTGCGAAAGAGGAGCTGCGTCAGGTCGAACAGATTACGGATGGAAAGCCCTTTATGCTACGGAGGATGGTTTGTGATGCGAAGTTTGCTCCGTTGGACTGGATGTGGAGTGTGAAGGACACCTATCTGGACTTGGCAACGAGTGCTGCTGATGCGACCAAACACTTTCGAAATCAGAAAGATTGCGAAGTGGAAAAGCTATTCTGGTCGCAGTTTCATAATCCAGATCGTCCACTGGCAGTGGATGATCGTTTGGCTCAATGGGCCGAACTGAATAGGTTGTCCGGACTCGACATGAAGTACGTCATGGATCATCTGTGGCCGGGGAGATCGGAGCCGAAGAGTTATTTCAGCTTGGTGCAGCAATTCCTTGACACGTTGCCGCGTATAGATGCAATTAAGAGGTCAGCATGCATAGAGGGCGCACGGATGGCTCTTGCCCGTGTTAAGACATACTGGGCAGAAATGGAGACCACTGTTGTTGCGTCCCGAGATTCGGACCAAAGCCGAGTACCTTCCGAGCACTATTTTCAGGAAGTTCTTGAAGGCGCTCGTGTAATAGAGACGCAGTGCCCGTAAGATGCTATGTTCTGACAGCATATGTAATTATAAAGTAATGTTTTGATAAACTGTAGTGGCTTTATTTTATACTTGTGCCTCCAAGTATTGTAAACACCTTCTAATCGGCCGTTTTAAGATATATATATATATACATATGTATACAATCTGAAAGATGGCAGTCGTTGGCTTCAGCCCCCACGCACATAGTGCAGGGGTGCTCGCGGAAGACGCATTCTCACACTTAACCCAACGTCTTGGTCCAACAAAGGAGGTGATAGCGCAGCGGGCCAGGCAACCGGACTATAATGCTTTAACACTTTCACTTAGCCATAGGAGTTTGAAAATGAGACTCTTTAGGTAGCTCCTTGATGGCCACTACGCTCATCCGAATTCGGGGCGCGTATGTGCCTGACCGGGAAGCGGTCCTTTGTCAAAGCGGGGGAATCCGATAGATTCCGATCGGTCATCGAGTGGCTGACCAGTCTCATGCTACATCATGACAGTCAGTTTTCGGCTTTCTCTACAGAGGTGCTCGCCCTGGCCGAACCGGGGGCACAATCGCAGTAGTTCTCCTGGTGCTACCTTAGCCGATAGAGCGGAACATATGGTAGCCGAACTCAGGAGCCGGGCAACCCAACATTTGACCAAAGACATGATTCGGAGCTGATGCATATAATGCCAAAACTCGCGACGCCGAACACTCCCTAAGGTGTTCGGTCTTTGTGAGTGCGGGCCAAACAACACTCTTTATTGAAAAAGCCCCTAGTGTCTAGGTACGTGCAAAAATTCTGACGTGGCCACATGCCAAGACACCAGCCTCCTCGTTGGTTATATTAGAAAGAAAAAACCAGGGGATGTGTAGCAACAAGAGACAGTAAAAAAAGATTTACGTAGGGTCTTAATCTAAAAAGAATCTTTAGAACGGGTCCCTACTGCACGTCTGCGCCTGTGTCTCCGTTGTGCCGTATCCTGGACGGGCGCCGCACGACGTTCATCTGTAAAAGAGAGGAACTGAGTTCAAAACGAGTCGTGCCGAACAAGTTTTTAAAATAAACAAAGTATAAAGTAAGATATGTAAGTTTGAGCTTTATTGCCTCTTATTGTAGATGCGTGGAGCCCCTTGTGCGGGGATATATGGCTTCTATGCCTGCATCAATGATGATTTTGCACCGAACTCGTCTATCCGCGTTCGTGGTCTTTTAATTGACCTATTTTGAAGGTTTCTGGCCGGTTAGGCCATTTTGCTGTGGGGCTGTTAAAGCGGCCGCACTGTCCTCCGCTTGGGGAGGCGCACTTTTAGTGCTTCCCCATCAAAGAGATGATACCTCATGGACCGGGCATCTTAAGCGTAAGAGATGCATAATGTGGTATTGCGTTAAATCGAGCGAAAGCTTCATGTCCTAGTAGTGCTTGATAGCGACTTGAGAATGGGACGACGTGGAAGGTCAGCTTTTCGCGGCGGAGGTTGTCGGCAGAGCTGAATGCGACTGTGAGCCGGAGAAAACCCGTACAATGGGTGTCCGGACCAGGTATTACCCCTTGAAAGGAGGTTTTGCTGCGGCGGATTCTTGCTGGGTTTATCCCGATGTGCCGTATTGTATCCTGATATATCAGGTTTAGTCCGTTGTCGCCGTCCATGAGGACATTTGAAAACTTGAGTCCGCCAATTATTGGATCGAGTATCAAGGCAGTCCATCCTACATTCTTGATATGCCTAGAATAATCTAGCTGATCGAAAGTGATCGGTTTTGACAACCAGTGGCAGGATCCTTTGGGGACGGGCCGTGTGGTGCGTACCTTTACGGGCACCGCACGTTTTGCTATGTGAAGTGAGTTCACTGTTTTTACTTCTTGTGGGTAGTTCTTTTGTTTCCTGGAGCTCTGCTGTTGGGGTTCGTCCTCGTCTTGTGTCGAGCCCCTTGTGTTCGGCATTGAGTTTGCCGGATTGTTTGAAGAGCCAACAGTCTCTGTGGGTATGGTTAGCAGGCTTCTCGGGAGTACTGTGTATCTGACATATTCTGTCCAGGATTTTATTTAGGTTGGATGGATCGTCCCTGTTATCCTAGGGGGGGCGATTTTTCCTGATTTCGTCGTGAGCCTTTGAATCCGGCGTTGACTGTCGTGCTCTTCGGACTTTTGTCTTACTCCAGCGATGGTCCTTGTTGCGTCGCGGTCTTCCGTTTCCATCTCTGGTTTCGGATGTACTTGGGTCGCTGGGGCCGAATCTTGCCAACCAGCTGTCCTCTCCTGCACAAAAGCGGGTCATGAGGCTTGTTAGTGCGGCCATTGTTCTTGGCTTTTCTTGGCCGAGGTGTCTGGCGAGCCATTCGTCTCGGATATTATGCCTGAAAGCTGCTAAAGCACAGTCGACTATCTGATTCTTTTTAGTAAGGAATCCGTTCCAGAACAGCCGAGCTGATTCTCCGGCTAGTTGATTTATGTGACTAAGATCGTCTGCATCCAGAGGGCGGACATAGGTCCCTTGAAAGTTTGCTCGGAAAGTGTCCTCGAGCTCTTCCCAGCTTCCAATTGAGTTTTCGGGAAGGCTTTTAAGCCAATGTCAGGCTGGCCCTCTAAGCTTGAGGGGTAGATATTTTATGGCGTGGAGATCATCTCCTCTGGCCATGTGTATGTGGAGGGTATAATCCTCGATCTAGACTCTAGGGTCTATTGTTCCATCGTATGCCTCTATGTTTACGGGTTTGAATCTTTCTTGGAATTCGTAGTCCAGGACCTCATCGGTGAAACATAGGGGGTGTGCGGCACCCCTGTATTTGGGTATGACGGACTCTGATGACGGCTTCATAGCGTTTCCTACAAGAGCTTGCTTTCTTGTCCCATAAATAGATCAGACTGGGCCGTGATGCGAATCCTTAAATGGGTTGCATGCTGATCTAGGTGCGGCGCCGTTTGCCGCTTTGTGAGGTCGTCTATCCGACCGTGTGGCTTCTTCATTTTTTGAATGCGAGGGTTCTGAGGCCTCTTCGTCAAATTCAGGCAGTAGCTTTCTTTTCGGATAACTTTTAGTGCGGCGACTGTCGCCGTACTTATCTCTGGTATTGATTACCTTGCTCCATCTGATCCGGAGTGCATCTTCTGCTGTTTTTAGCTTCCACTTCTGATTTTTTAGGATGCGTGCAGTTGCAACGAGCATGCGTTTAAAACGCTCTTGCTCGGTGGGGTCTGATGGTATGACGAAGTCGTCGTCGTCGAGGCTTGCCTCGTCTTCGGTGGGAGGCGTGCGGTTATCGTCCTCGACCTCTCGGTCTGCCGCTCTCTCCTGAGGGCTGGCTTCTCCATCTTCCTGTGCCGAATTTTGCTGAGGTTGATGTTCTTCGGCGGTATCCGAGGTAGTATTATCTCCCATGCCGGAATCACCGTTTGTGTTTTGGCGGGATTTAGAGCGGCGCCGCTGACACCGGCGCTTTTGCTGCTTCTTGGGGGCATCGTCCCCCATTGTTCCATCGCCAACTCCATCTTTGGGAGTATCCACCATATATATGTCATATGACGAGGTGGCCTTCCAGTGCCCTACAGGTGCTGGTTCTTGTTCGTCTCCTATATCGTCGTCCATGCCGTCAATTTCTTCGGAGCCGAAGTCAAGTATGTCGGTTAAATCGTCGACAGTGGCTACAAAGTGGGTGGTGGGTGGGTTTTGAATTTCCTCACCGACCGTATCCCACCCTTGCTGGCCGTAGTCTGGCCAGGGCTCTCCTGATAAAGAAAGAGACTTAAGAGAATTCAGGATATCGCCAAAAGGCGAATGCTGAAAGATGTCCGCTGTGGTGAACTCCATTATCGGCGCCCAATCGGGTTCGATTAGCAGGGGCGCGGGGGGCTCGGAGTTCAGAGAGGAATCCGGCTCCTCGGAGTCACGGGCTATGCGGAGTGCGGGGCTGGAGTTCGGCTCGATTGCCTTTGAGATCGCAGCCCCTGAGGCAGCGTCCAACCGCTGATCCTCGATCAGCGCAGTAGGTTCCGAATCAATGGTCGAGACCGATGCGTGTGCGGCCTCCAAGGCGCTGTTCGGCGGCAGAGCTATATCATGCCCCTCGAGACAGTGCGGCACGCTTGGCTGTGGCTCCAATCCGTCGAAGATCAAGTCTCCGCGGATGTCAGCCATGTTGTTTAGGCTTCCAAACCTAAACTGATGGCCAGGGGCATAGCTTTCGATCCGCTCAGGGTGGCCAAGAGAATTGGCCCGCAGTGCGAAGCCGCCGAAGACAAAGATCTGTCCGGGGAGAAAAGTCTCACCTTGGACCGCGTCGTTGTGGAAGATCGAAGGAGCCATCGGGCCTAAAGGCGATGACACAGAGGAACTCTCAATGAAAGCACCAATGTCGGTGTGAAAACCGGCGGATCTCGGGTAGGGGGTCCCGAACTGTGCGTCTAGGCCGGATGGTAACAGGAGACTGGGGACACTTTGTTTTACCCAGGTTTGGGCCCTCTCGATGGAGGTAAAACCCTACTCCTGCTTGATTAATATTGATGATATGGGTAGTACAAGAGTAGATCTACCACGAGATCATGGAGGGTAAAACCCTAGAAGCTAGCATATGGTATGATTGTGTATGGAGTTGATTCTATCCTACGGACTATAACCCTCCGGTTTATATAGACACCGGATAGGGTTACGGTTACACAAAGTCGGTTACAATGGTAGGAGATCCTGAATATCCGCATCGCCAAGCTTGCCTTCCACGCCAAGGAAAGTCCTATCCGGACACGGGACGAAGTCTTCAATCTTGTATGTTCATATCTAAATCATATCTTGTATCCTCCTAATCCAGGACTCCCTCAGATGGTAATCCAGGACTCCCTCAGATGGTAAGGTCCAAATCTAAATCATATCTAAATCCCTCAGATATGATTTGGACATCATCCGCTACCGCAAGATATGATTTAGATATGAACATACAAGATTGAAGACTTCGTCCCGTATCCGGATGGGACTTTCCTTGGCGTGGAAGGCAAGCTTGGCGATGCGATATTCAAAATCTCCTACCATTGTAACCGACTCTGTGTAACCCTAACCCTATCCGGTGTCTATGTAAACCAGAGGGTTGTAGTCCGTAGGACAGGATCAACTCCATACACAACAATCATACCATAGGCTAGCTTATAGGGTTTAGCCTCCTTGATCTTGCGATAGATCTACTCTTGTACTACCCATATCATCAATATTAATCAAGAAGGAGTAGGGTATTACCTCCATCGAGAGGGCCCGAACTTAGGTAAAACAAAGTGTTCCCTGTCTCCTGTTACCATCCGACCTAGACGCACAGTTCGGGACCCCCTACCCAAGATCTGCCGGTTTTGACACCGACATTGGTGCTTTCATTGAGAGTTCCACTGTGTGATCGACAAAAGGTTCGATGGCTCGCCTGCAGATCAACTGCGACTTCGGCATCTTCGTCACCACCTCGACTGGTCGCCTTGGTTCGACCAAGAATTCCGCCCCGTGTCCGGATCACCATGTCCGGGCGAGGGCCTTCATCAAACATCAACTCCGATCTCTATCAAGATCACGGAGGAATCATCTATGGAGCTCGGGGGCTCAACGTCAACATTGGCCTCAAGCGACCGTGCTGTTTTTCTGGACAGCGAACTCGCATCTGCCACCACCACCTCCTCGAGTATCGCTTTGACGATTGCTTTGGTGGAATTGTGCGGAATTGAGTCTACAACAACCCTGGAAAATTTCGTCAAGTTTTGATGGAGGAATCTCTGTCAATCCACGATATACCGGAGCCCTGTCAAATCTGCACGGAAATTTGGATGAGTTTAGGGCGTGGTGTCCAGCTTCTAGCTCGGAGGTCTTTTGGAAGATCCAACCGTTGATCGGCTGCGGAATTCCTATATCTACCACCTCTCAAAATTTCGGCTCGATCCGACCATCCAAACTCCGGGAACCTTCCGATTAGTGCATCACTTTTCGGATCTGTTTTCTGCGCGAAAACGAATCCGACCCGAGTTCATCTTTTTTATGAACACAGGATTTCAAACATCCCTTTTAAAGGAAGTTTTGTGTGGGGTATTGTGTTTCGTTTCCGAACACATCCCACTAACTATAAGATCTTTTGAACATGATCTTCAACATCATGCTGGTGTCAAACCAGTCCGGCAATATTACTCCACGGCTGCCGACCTACGCTAGACACGACGTCACTTTGTTGAGCCGAGCTCAACTTCTTCGGATCATCATCTTGGCAAGCCGAACAACAGTCCGGCATCGCGAAGGATAAATCATCATCAACATCGCTGCCCCACGGATTACACGGAGCGGGCATACCGGCATCGCCGCACGGTCACTTCATCAAGCCGGCATCAACCACGTCACGACCTGCATCGACAGGGCCGCACTACTGCTTCTTCAAGCCGGTGTCCGTCATGCCGACCTGCTTCGACTCATCGGCTGACGTCGAGGCTTCGACATCTCGGCTGGACCGGGGGCTTCGCCATCTCTTCATCAACCTACTCCGGACACTTCGGTGTCATTAGCCGACCAACTCCGTCACGTTAGCTGGGCCGAGGGCTTTGCCTCGGCGAGCCAACCTCTATCAGCAATGCCATGCCATCATTTTATCGCCCATCAGGCAATGGGTGTGCGGATCGAGTCCCATTTTTGGGAATCACCTTCCTTTAGATTGCTACAACAAATAAACCAGGTGGTATTAATCCTAGTATTTTTTGCTTGTTTGGGTTCATTTTTCCCAAGGAATTATTACTCTGGTTTGTCTATGATATGTACACAGGTCTATCAAATGGTGACCGCATTAACGACGGTCGCGTAGTGGCTCGATCAGTTTCCGTACACAGTCCGGCGAACGCCGCACCCGGAGCTCGGACCGACCTGTGAATTCAGGCTGTGCCACGCCTCTACTACATCACGTCGACACCCTGCATCGACATTGACTTCGGCGCTAGGCCATATTTCTTCTATTCCTCACTTTGCATAAAATTATTTATTATGCAACCTTTTTTTAATTATCATTATTACTATTATCCCCGGTTTGCACTATTTTTTGTGCACAGGAAAATGATCCGAGGACTTCGGCGTCACTCTGCCGGTCTGCATTGACCGCGCTATGTCACCACTTCGGCGTGTCGAGCTCTCCACTCCGCCACCTCGGGACCGGCTTGGGGGATGGAACCTTGCCCCGCATCAAGCTCGGACCGCATCATCAATACCGAACACATTAACCAGCTAAGTCGCTTTCGTGCTCAAAGCTTTAATTTCTAACTTGTGTTCGGTTCGACCAAGCATTATACTTTTTTGGAAAAAAGTTGCTTCTAAAAAATTTCCTTGTCCAAACTTTGTTTGTGACACATAAATTCAAGGACCCAATTCACTTGAGGGCTTCCTTTATGAAGCTTTTCCTCTTGCATATGATTATACTTGTACGACTTCGTTCCTTGTTCGTGTACTATGCCACAATATGCACCACATTGACTTAAGCGATTTTCAAGCTGGGTTGCCTCGCTCCTGTGTTTACCCCTACATTCCTGATTGTTCGGCTAGGGAGTAAAGGGAGCACCTCTGCGATTGTCACGATCGGGTCGCCCGAGCCGGACCTCAGACTGGGTGAAGCCGAAAGCTAGCGCTCTTATAGTTATTCAATGATGGTCGGCACACAACGGAACTCATGAGTACAAAAAATCTATTGCACAAGTCTCATAATAACAATGAGCACCGAAGAAAGGTATCGATGGGGGTATTATTTTCTTTGAAGATGCTTCTTACACTTCACGGTAATATAGCATAAGTTCCCTGAGCGCGCTTTGTCTATTATAGCCTTATGGCCCGATTGCCTAGTTATTGGAAACACAGTTGATATTCTCGACCGATGGAGTACATAACACTTTTCGGTCCTTGACCGAAGAGGGAGAAGCTGACAGTCGATTAAGACGCGTTTAAAGTTCTGTTGAACATAGATATGATATAAGTACTTCGGTACATGAAATCATTCTTTCACCCAAGTCACATGGGGGCTCTTAAATTTATATCAGCTATTTTATAGTAAATGTGTTTTCTTCTTGGTCGTTGCAAAGTCCTTTTCTATCGCTCCCTTTTCGACGTGAGTGTGTGGTCAATAGCCAGCCATAGGCTGACCCGCTTGAAGTCTTGAGATCGGATGTGTAATGATTAAAGCACGACAGAAGCACTCTTTTTTTTCTAAGATCAATTTTCGGATTGGCACCGAACAATAGATATTGTTCGGACGTCATGTTTTTACTGACGTTTCTTGGCCTTCCAAGCTTTTTTTGGCACTTTTAAACTATTTGTGCTTTTCCAACATTAGTCTCGCAGTGCAACGCCGGACACCTTTAGGGATTCAGCAAAAACATTCTCAGATATTGCTATATATGCACCGGTTTTGAATTGTGTCTTCGGTCAATAGTTGGGTTGCCCGGCTCCTGCATTCGCTTCATACGTTCCGTTTTGTTCGGCTAGGCGTGCAAAGGGAGAACCACTGCGATTGTGCTTCCAGCTCACATGGTTAAGCACCTCAGTGGAGAAAGCCAAAAACTGACTTTCATAATAAGCGTAAACTGGTCAGCGATCCGATGACTATGTTAAATGATGGGCCATTCATAACATTGGCCAAAGTGTTTACGGCTTGACCCCGACTGTCGCCGAACACCACCGGGGGCTATTAACTGGCCTCCCAAACTAAATCCTCAATATTTTGCTCTTACATTAGAGCTGAGGTTTAATGATCATGCTTAGCATGACAACCCAAATAAAGGAACCATTAGCGGGACTATTTTCTTTGGAAGACATTTCTTCTGTTAAGCAGTGATATAACTCTCTGCGTACCTTTGTTTATAAAACCGTATGGCCAGATTGCCTTGTTTGTTGTAAATCTTTGCCCTCATAAAGGCTTTATAAAATAGGACAAACACTCCTCGGCTACTGGCCGAGGAGGTGGAAGCCGATGGTCGGTCAACAAACTTTTGTACCATGCGGATCTGAGCATTAATGACGTAAAGTACTTGGATACATAGAGTCATTACACATAATTTGTGATTTTACCATGGATATTGATCCTTAATTCGGCCACCCGTGCCCACAATAAGGCTCGGGGGCTACTGGGCTTCAGGCTTATTATTTACAAATATTAAAGGGGCACATCGATCCCCTGATCTGGTGTTGCCACCCGACCAGTGTCTCGGGGGCTACTGCATTGCTTGACCAATGCAGAAAATTTTATGTGCAATATAGTTTCCGAGGAGATTTTGATCCTCAGGTTGGTCGGCCGCACCCAACCTGAGTCTCGAGGACTGAGCACGCCGCTTTTAGTGTCCCGAAGTATTCTGCCGAGCTTGGACTTGATCCTCAGGCCGATTTTGCAAATCAACCTGAGTCTCAACGGCTACTAGGATTAGCGGTCTTACGTCATCCTTCAGGTGCATCTCGAGTTTTAGACCGATACACACCTTGAGGGCTACTGGCTATATATCTCGGTAGAGAATAAATTGCACCAATAAAAAATATATTTACAAAAATCGGCCCACATTCGGGGTGGTGCACCACCTCTGAAGCAGCCCGGCATAAAGCTCGGGCGCTAGTGGCTGGCTCCATAGAGGGCATTTCCGGCATTAAGCTCGGCTAAACTCCTTCAAAACTTCTTTGAACCAAGGTGATTTACGACACCTCGGATACAGTCCAGCGTTGGAGGTCGGATACATAGTCCGGCGTTGGAGCTCGGATACATTCCGGCGTTGGAGCTGGGAAGTGCGGACTTGCGCGCTGGAGCTCGAGTGCGCGGAAGATGGATAGGCAAAAGAGGAAGAAGGCGTAGGTAAAAATGTGGATCCTTATCCCCTTATATGGGCGGATGCGACTATGCGTCCCCACCCGCCTAGTAAAACTCGCTTGCCTCCCGAGCGCCGTGATAAGTGGCGTGGTTAGGCTTACCCACGTCCGTATCGATGAGAAGCCCGTAAAGGGGGTACACGATCTCTGCTTTGACAAGACGCGTCAAGGAAACTGCCTCGCAAAACATGCTGAGGTGGAAAAGTAAAAACGATTCGAGTAAAGGACTTGGCTGTAGTGTGATGACGCACTGCGGAATACGTTAGCAGATTTGATTTGTGTTAATATTATTCTCTCTATGGCAATATGTGGAAATTTATTTTGCAGAGCCGGACACTACTATTGGTGTTTACAATCTTCTATGAAGGACTTGGAGGAGGAACCCGCCTTGCAATGCCGAAGACAATTTGTGCGCCGGACTCGTCGTCATTGAAGCCTGGTTCAGGGGCTACCGAGGGAGTCCTGGATTAGGGGGTGTTCGGGTAGCCGGACTATACCTTCAGCCGGACTCCTGGATTATGAAGATACAAGATTGAAGACTTCGTCCCGTGTCCGGATGGGACTTTCCTTGGCGTGTAAGGCAAGCTTGGCGATGCGATATTCAAGATCTCCTACCATTGTAACCGACTCTGTGTAACCGTAACCCTATCTGGTGTCTATATAAACCAGAGGGTTGTAGTCCGTAGGACAGGATCAACTCCATACACAACAATCATACCATAGGCTAGCTTATAGGGTTTAGCCTCCTTGATCTCGCGGTATATCTACTCTTGTACTACCCATATCATCAATATTAATCAAGCAGGAGTAGGGTATTACCTCCATCAAGAGGGCCCGAACCTGGGTAAAACAAAGTGTTCCCTGTCTCCTGTTACCATCCGACCTAGACGCACAGTTCGGGACCCCCTACCCGAGATCTGCCGGTTTTGACACCGACACCATCCTTTAGCATCAATCATCATGTGACCATGTCGTATTATCGGTTTCGGTAAAACCCTTGAGGGTCGAACACTGCGGTGCGCACGAAGATCTCTCCGCCCCCAAGCTCTCGCCCTCACCGCAATCTCAAGGCCTAACGCGTCGAACTCGCAGAACAAAGAGACACAAGGTTTATACTGGTTCGGGCCACCAATGTGGTGTTATATCATACTCCAGTGTGGTGGTGGTGGATTGCCTCTTGGGCTAGGGATGAACAATTACAACGGAAGAACAACCTCTTGAGGAGAGGTGTTCTTATGCTCGGGGAGCTGGTGATGGTGGTCAGGCTGGAATCGATCCGATCCAAAATCAGTTGGCTCTCGATCAGTTTGATATCCCCTACTATGGTGGTGGCTAGTCCTATTTATAGAGGCCCTGGTCCTCTTCCCAAATATTGAGCGGGAAGGGATGCCACAATGGCCAAATTTGAAGGGTGACAACGAGTACAAGTTATCCTGACTAAAGGTGCTCTTCGCCTGCCAAAGGCTCTGGTGGTGACGCCGTCTTGGGCTCCAAGGTGACCTCCATCCTGCCATCCTGTTGTTCTTGGTCTTGTTGCACCGATATGGAAACCTTTGCCTGATTGCTCGGGACTCCTTGCCTGTGCTTGCCCCTTTAGCACCAAAGAGGAAACAAGGACACTGCGCGCTGGCGCCCGCCTAGCGCCCGCCTAGCCTTGGTCATCATGGCTTGCGTCACGAGGAGCTCACGAGGTGCCCCTTGCCTTGATCTCTCCGCCACTCGCGAGGCAGCCTGGCGAGGCCACCCCTGAGGAGGTCTTGCGTCGTCCTCCTCGTGACGCTTGACCCCTCGTGAGGGTCTTGAGGGTTTGCTGGTGAAGATGGGCCGTACCAGGCCGCTGGTGGAGCCACGCCGTGGGCCGCAGGCAGGCAAGTCTGGGGACCCCCGTTCCCCGAATGCCGACAGTAGCCCCCGGGCCCAAGGCGCACTCAGACCTGGCTTCGGGGTGAAACCAAAGGATAAGTGCGGAGCACTGCGGGCCCCAACAGCCTGCGTCCATGGATGCGTGGCGACTGTCGGGACGTGGGCGTCTCCGCTTCCCCATGCTGCCTCAACAACTACTCGATTGGCAAAAGGCTCGCACATAACTTAGGGCCTTCATTGCTTCCTTCCGCCTTGCTCCAGTGTGACACTCCAAAAATTTTATTCGGTTTTCAGCAAAAACTTTGTTGGTTTTGAAAAAAAAGAGGCCATGTAAAGTTTTTCCAGAAAACCTTCCTCTTAAAAACTTCTTTGGCAAAGATTTTATTGTACCTTCTTCAAACTATGGTGTTTGATCATTTAAAACTCTTTCTCTGATGGTTCCCTTCTCAAAATATATTTTTGGAAATTATTCCTTTTCTTATAAAAAGGAACTCTATGAATTTTTAGGTTTTTCTTATCTTGAAAACTCCCATGGTTTTACCATGTATCCTATAGTAAATCTTCTCGAAATCCCTCCCTCCACCTTTGAACAATCTAATTTCTCTATCTCAACAAGTCCAAACAAGTTTTGGATTTTATTTCAATTATTTTATCTCCCAAATCATTTCTGCCAATTATTTTGAGCTTAAGTGATTTTCAAAGCAAGTACCTCATTGCCTTTGAGTTTTCACCTCAAACCAACTCCCCTGGATTGTCTTTAGTATCCACAACCTAGAACCATCTTGATCCACTCTTCTTCTTTTCAAAAATTTCAAATTTCACTCACTGGAAGTTTGGACTAGATTTGACAAATTTGATGAAATTCATTTCCACACTTCTCCAAAAATTCCACAAAAATTCAGGCAGCCTCCTGGTGCAATGAGAGGCCACCCCACCAAGTTTCAGCTCAAGGAAAAATCCCTAGATGCCTAGATCATTCTGTCGAACACCTTGCATACATTGTTCTGTTCATCTTCAGTTAAAATTCAGAATTCATTGTCGTTTTTCCTTCGTCAGACTTCAGATCACGCGGCCACAGTGCGCCCTGGCGCGTTGCACGCAGCCTCTTCCCCTTGGCCAGCACCCCGCACGCACGCTTGGCCGATTCCTGGCGTCGGTGGCGACGAGCCTCGCCGGCGTTGGAAGCTTCTGCGGTGGCTGCGCCTCCCGTGGCGGCCAGCGAGGGCCCGAGCCCGCTCGCCACGCCACCCGGCGCCGCCCAATGTTCCCTGGCTCTCCGCGTGTCCCCGCCAAGCCAGCGCACGCCCGTGGCACCATCGCCGTGGCCCGGCAAGCACGGAACGTGCTCCCTGCCGCCGACGGACCCGCGCCACCCCGTTCCGTCGAGCTCGCCCAAAACACCCAAACCCTGGCTAGTTTAGCACCTAAACAGACCCAGTGAACCCCCACGACGGCGCTCGACCCCTAAACCTCCCCGACCAATGCCCTGCGCCGCCGTAAGCTTCGCCGGAGAACCCCATTCTCGGCCACCGCCTCGGACCGCCTATAAAAAGGGTTCCCGGACTCGCTCTCGAGCACACACCCCCTCTGCATCTCACCAGCACCCCGCCAGGCCAACAGGGGGACCTCGAGGAGGTCTCCTCCCCCGACCCCGGCCGCCCCGATCCGCCTCGGCCACCAGCTCGATTCGCTTCGGTGAGGCCGTCCCCGGTGCCCAAATCTCGTCTAAAGCCTCCTCTAGCTACCAGAAGTCTAACCCCCTCCTCAATTTGGCCTTCGCAGCTCCCTCCGACGAGGCCCTCGAGCACCCGAACCGCCGTCCGCCGGAGCAAGGCTCGCCGTCGACGTGGTACTCGCCGGCGACCACCACCACCACCAACCGCCGCGAAATGGCGCCCTAAACACGGGGGTACCCTTTGATCCCCCTGCCTCGCCGTGGACCTCCGCCGGCGACCACCGCGGCTCTCGGGAAGGACCATCTGCTGCCCCATTTGAATATTCAAACCTGACGGGCGGGACCCGCCGTCATCCTCTCTGTCTTTCTAAGCGAAGCGTTTTCTGAAAACGCCTTCTGCCAAATGCGCTTTCCCTCTGGGCTGGCATAGTCGCTACCGAAGCGTTTTCTGTTTTTATAAGCTAGCCCCTGGGAACTTTCTGTTTTATTACAGATGGGTCATTGGGTTAAAACCCTTATAACTTTTTAACAGAAAGGAATTTTTGAGTGATTCTTTTTCTGTCCTCTTCAAATTTTTGTCTAGTTTTTTATCATATTTATTAGATAAATATTTGGAATAATTTTTGTGCACCTCACGATATTCACGATAGCGCGTATATTTTCTTTATACCGTAGATACCGAAGGAGGTGACGGGACCGCAAACTTCACCGAGCTAGGCTCTGACTACTCTGAACTAGGCAAGCATGTTTGAACTTTTGATATGATGATTGTTTTGGCATGTTTGCATTAAGTAGTTTCATGGCATGTTGATG
Source organism: Triticum aestivum (assembly GCF_018294505.1). Lineage (NCBI taxonomy): Eukaryota > Viridiplantae > Streptophyta > Magnoliopsida > Poales > Poaceae > Triticum > Triticum aestivum. The sequence goes on from NC_057806.1 coordinate 629,822,304, forward strand.
AGTATACCGATAAAATGTCATGTTACATGCAACAATGAGGCAAGTGAGTTTCGAAAACCCATAAGTGGATGGATGTGAGTATGCATGGCCATGTGTTGGCATGAGGATGGGTAAGATGGAAGTGTTGTAGCATGCCAGTCTTATGCCAGACTATATGACTTCAGTGTCAACCCGTATCATTCCAGTTCCTTCCATTCTTCCTTCCCTATACTACCACATGTTTTCCGCAAGGAATATGGCTTAGTAAGTTGTAAACCGCTTACCTGGTACACACCAAAAAGGAGAGGCCGTGATGATGGTTCCATGGCCCTGGATTAAAGCCAGTCATCCAGTCAGGGGGCATGGGTGTTTCCGGTTGGGACCGAGAGGGGGGCACCCCTTAGAGCGCGCATATATAAATTTGATCCCATGCTATTCGAGATTGTGATCTCCCCGTCTCTAAAGTTTTTCTTGGACGATGTCTTGGGTGATTCCTAGCATCGAGAGGTAGGATGGGTGTGTACTGGTTAGCTGTGTTTTCTTCCGAAATACCGTAAACGGAACTAGTCCTTCGTGACTACGGAAATCCGTTGGCTGTGGGAAATTTTTGTACAAACTCTGCAGAGTCATATATTCCTTGAATCATCTATTCCATGTCCAAGTTCAGTATTATCTTATACTGACAAGTGCCAGTTTTGATGACAGACTCCGATGAATCACATGGGTGCTAAGCCCGGTTAAATGATTATTCCTGTGGATGGGCTAACCTGTTTATTTTCATGAATTGAATATTTATTTTGAGTAATATTTACTTATGAATAAAAGCCCTTTCTGCGATGTCGCTCAGACGTCCGACTGTGGCATTGTTATATTTTACTTTCAATGAAAGCCCTTTCTGCGATGTCGCTCAGACGTCCGACTGTGACATTTCTTTTAAAGCCCTTTATGTGGCGTCGCTCAGACGCCCGACTATGGAATTTCTTTTAAAGCCCTTTATGTGGCGTCGCTCAGACGCTCGACTGTGGCATTTCTTTTAAAGCCCTTTATGTGGCGTCGCTCAGACGTCCGACTGTGGCATTTCTTTTAAAGCCCTTTATGTGGTGTCGCCCAGATGCCCGACTGTGGCATGATTTATTTATTTATCTTCCTATCGAGGAGTCGCTTCAGACACCCGATTGCGTTTACAGTTATTTTGTTGGGTTTTCGAGCGGACCACCGCCGACCCCCTTTTTACCTGTCTTGTTTTTACGAATTAATGAGCCACTGTTAAAAATTAATCATGACGCATCCATGCATGCATTTGTTATATCTTAAGTCCGAACTGTTTTGCGAGTACTTTCAAAGTACTCACCTGGCTTGTTGATTTGGCCAGATGCTGACGAAGGCGATCTCATGGATGAAGAATTTGATAGCGAGTCCGACGCCTAGAGGAATCCCAGTCAGTCTCCGTGCGACCCTGGATTTGGTCACTGTATTATATCCGCTTCCGCTACCAAATAAATTCATCGAGCCTCACCTCGACGCTCGATGAGATGCCAGTTTTAGAGTCTTGTATCTCACTCCCCGCTGTGTTTTTCCACCACCACCCTATCCTCGAGTCAGTAGTATGCCTCCACACCACTGTGTCATGTCCGCCTTTATGTATAATTATTGGCGTGCTTGTAATAATTTGGTTGAGCAACCGTAGCTCGACCCTGTAATATTTTCTATGCTACTGGCTTATTGTATCAAGAATTTGTCTACCGGTAAGGGGAATTTTTCTCATACTGGACTCAAAAGATTGGTTTCTCAATAAACATTTTTATTGGAAAACCGGTCTTGACAAGCTTGGTATCAGAGCCAGGCTGACTGTAGGAAGCCACTAGGTGCGATCGCTAATCGATTATTAGCATAATAGAGCTAATTCAATTTTTTTTTGCAATTGTAGTCATTTTCTAACAGTCAGCATAAATTTATGATCTGACCATTCAGAATTTTTGCCTACTTTTGTAGATGGCCGACAACAGCTGCGAGTCTGAGACCTTCGCCAACGTGCCCGATGGGTTCGTCAAGCTTCTTTCCTTCATCGTTCAGGTCGCGATGGGGCCATCTGTGCGCCCAGTCTTCACACTCTGCCAGCACCGAGTCAACGACAGTCTGACCATGCACCAGGCCACGGTGCAGTTCAAGGGAGGGCGTGGTGAGTTACGCCGCTTCCGGTTCTTGGGAAGGGCCATGACAACGGAGAGGCATGCTATGCAGATGGCAGCCCGCGAGGCGATAGCTCGTCTCAGGGATGTCCTCCCCGTGATGAAGACTCGTCGTTACCGTTATCTCCATGCCATGTGCCTTACACCTGTCACTACGCATTCTCCTGCCCTAGAGGAGAACAAGACGAGGCTTTTGAGATGCTTATTGAGTATCTTCGGGCCCTGGAGGCAGCCTTCGACAACCTGGTGGATGACTTCGTAGCTGCCCGCATGGACTCAGTCCATGGCTGTGCTGCCAATAGGAGGGAGCTCCTACCCACCGCACCGCCACTGACTTTGGTCTCGTCCTCAGCATCTTATGCACCTACTCGTCGCCTGCCTTCTACCGAAGAGTTCAACCAAGTTATTGCGCCCACTCCAGCGCGCACTGCACCACCCTGCGCGCCCACTCCTGTTCGTGTTGTTCCGCCACTGGCACCCGCTCGATCTACTCAGCGCAACACTACACGTATGGAGCCTATTAGCAAGGAGGAAGTCGAGTCCCCAGCCTCGCTACGCCTCACCCTCGGCAGGGCAAAGGAGATCGTCAGCATCTCCGCCTGAGTACGCTTAGCCGCCATGCAATGTACCGCTTTGTATGATATGTTTATATGTACATAGGTTGTGAGAAGTAGCCTGTTTGCGCATCATGTAGGATCTGGAGGAGTGCACTAGCCTAAATAACATGTCAGGATTATGTACGCATATCCTGAGTGATGTATTGTATAATTACCGCCCGCGTGTAAGATATGTAATGAGCAGTCCTTCTCTGTGCGCAAATCGATTTTTTTTTCTTAAGTAAGCTTGGTTATTTAATTTATTTGCCAGCTTTATGCATTTATGGAATTGTTTTTGCGACTCTTTTGCTTTTCTTATGGGTTTTACAAAATATATCCCCAGAGTGAAAAATGTCTCGTCCTTGGACTCGTTCCATGCCAACTCCACCAGAGGAAAATTATGATACACAACCCAGCAACAAGTTCACACAAGGACAGTCAAGCCAACAGGGCAATGAATCGGCACTTTCACAAATGTGCCGCCTTTATGAGCAGAGTCAGCAACAACATCGGGAAATGATGAACCAAGTCATCAACATGGGAAATCACCATGGACAGTATTAGCAGCATTCCAAGTTATCTGAGCTACAGAAGACACGTCCCCAAACATTTTCTCATACTGACAAGCCTCTTGAGGCCGAGGATTGGCTTCGAGATATGGAGAGAAAATTAATTATTGCAAAATGTTCAGATCTCGAGAAAGTACTATATGCTCCGCACTATCTCACAGGAGCAGCTGCATCATGGTGGGAGAATTTTCTGCACATGCACCCCAACAAAAATGATATAACCTGGGATGATTTCAAGGAAGGTTTCCGTGGTGCACACATTCCCAAGAGTATTATGAAAATCAAGAAGAAAGAGTTCGATGACCTCAAACAAAGGAACATGATAGTGTCAGAATACAACGATCAATTTACTCTATTGTCCCGCTACGCCAATGAAGAACGTATGACTGAAAGCAAGCAGATGGAGAAATTCCTTGACAGTGTGGCGCCCGCGCTTAAATGCCAACTGGTCGTGCACACTTTTCCAGATTTTAAGACACTAGTGGACAAAGCTATTACTCTGGAAAATGAGAGACGTAGCTTGGAGGATTTACGCAAGCGAAAAAGGGACCAGACTACTCTTGCGCGCAACCACCGAAGCAAGACAGATTTTCAGAAAGGTGGGACACACAAACCTACGACAAACATCTCTCGCCCAACCAAGAATTTCCATGCAAGGGACAAAGAGTTCACATATCGCCCAGGCGTTACTTGCTACGCTTGTGGAGAAGAAGGGCACTATGCCAAACAGTGTCCCAAGCCAAGGAACTCAACCCCGAAGCTAAACAACGGTGGAAATAATTCCGCACCCAAGCGCAACAATTTCAACCCCAACAACAACCACAGGAAGGGTCACCTAAACCACGTGACCAAAGAAGAAGCACAAAACGCTCCGGATATCGTACTCGGTACGTTTCCTGTCAACACAATACCTGCAACGGTTTTGTTTGATTCTGGAGCTTCTCACTCATTCATTTCGAAAAGTTTTGCTTTGCAAAATAATTTGTTGATGTTTCCCTTGGAAAAATCCATGATCATCAAGTCCCCTGGGATTCAGCAAGTTACTCAGAGTTACTGCCAGAATGTGGTTATTGAGTTTGAAGGATTGAAATTTCACACCAATCTTATTGTGTTGGAAAATAAAGGACTGGATGTCATCCTAGGGATGGACTGGTTAACCACCAACAAAGGTTTTATTGACTGTTTCAACCGGACCGTAATTCTCACACACCACCACGGGAAGACAATAAAAGTATCAGCCAAGGAAAGAAAAATACCCCGGAAGCCAAGATTGAATAAGGTGGACGTTTCTGAGTTAAACAAGGTTCCAGTAGTATGTGAATTTCTAGACGTATTTCCCGAAGAACTACCAGGCTTGCCACCAGACCGAGATATAGAATTCAGCATTGATCTAGCACCAGGAACCACCCCCATATACAAGAAACCATACAGAATGGCACCATCCGAGTTGATTGAGTTGAAGAAACAAATAAAGGAATTACTGGACAAGGGATACATTCGAGCCAGCTCCTCACCTTGGGGATCACCAATTTTATTTGCCAAAAAGAAGGATGGAACACTGAGATTGTGCATAGACTACCGAGCACTTAGCATGGTCACAGTCAAGAACAAATACCCGATGCCACGGATAAATGATTTATTTGATCAGCTCGCTCAGGCCAAGGTATTCTCAAAGATTGACTTAAGATCAGGATACCATCAATTAAAAGTGCGAACAGAAGACATCCCCAAAACAGCCTTCACCTCCAGATATGGACTATATGAGTTCACAGTTATGCCTTTTGGACTATGAACGCCCCCGCATATTTTGTTCACCTCATGAACAAAGTATTTATGAAGTTTATGGACAAGTTCGTTGTAGTATTTATCGACGATATTCTGATATACTCCAAAACACCAGAAGAGCACGCGGAACATCTCAGGATTGTGCTAGGAGAACTCAGGAAACATCAATTGTATGCCAAGTTCAGCAAGTGCGAATTTTGGCTAAGACAAGTAGGCTTTCTAGGTCACGTGCTGACCCAAGACGGTATCGCAGTGGACCCGGAGAAAGTCAGGGCCATACTTGACTGGAAGGCACCAGCCAGCGTAACGGACGTACGAAGTTTCTTGGGAATGGCAGGATATTACCGCAGATTTATTGAAGGATTCTCCACCCTAGCCAAGCCAATGACGCAATTACTCAAGAAGGACAAGAAGTTTGAATGGACAGAAGCCTGCGAGAAAAGTTTCCAAGAGCTAAAACGGAAATTAACGATAGCACCAGTATTAATTGTGCCAGACATACACAAGAATTTTGAGGTGTATTGTGACGCATCCCGAAAAGGCCTCGGGTGCGTGTTGATGCAAGAAGGCAAGGTTGTCGCATACGCTTCACGGCAACTCCGCAAGCATGAGGAAAATTTTCCCACTCATGACTTAGAAATGGCAGCAGTCATTCATGCACTTAAGGAATGGAGGCATTTCTTACTTGGAAATCGATGTGAAATATACATGGACCATAAAAGTCTCAAATATATTTTCACACAGCCAGAACTAAACTTACGGCAACGACGCTGGTTGGAATTGGTAAAAGATTATGATGTTGGTATCCACTATCATCCAGGAAAAGCAAATGTAGTGGCCGATGCTCTTAGTCGGAACCCCAGCTCTGATGAAAACAGTCTGCAAAGCTTGAGACCTGAATTCCAACAAGAATTTGCCAAACTCAACTTGTTAATGATCGTGGAAGGCACCATATCAAACTTGGAAATAAAGCCCGACCTTGTGGAGAGAATTAAAGAAGCTCAGCATGGTCACCCCAGCATTGAAGGAATTAAAAGAAAGGTGAGTATGGGCAAGGCCTCGGAGTTCGTCATAGGCGATGATGGAATATTACGGTACGGAGACAGACTCTGCGTGCTAAACATAGAGGACCTCAAACAGCAAATTCTAGCTGAAGCACACACCACCCCATATTCAATCCACCCTGGAGGAACCAAAATGTATAAGGATATTCAGGAAAGATTTTGGTGGCACGGTATGAAGAGGGACATAGCCACATTCGTTGCATGTTGCGATTCTTGTCAACGCATAAACGTTGAGCATCAAAAACCAGCCGGACTACTGCAACCAACAAAATACTTGAGTGGAAATGGGATGAAATAGGGATGGATTTTATTGTCGGTCTACCTCAGTCACGACACGGGAATGATGCCATATGGGTCATCACCGATAGATTAACCAAGGTGGCACATTTCATTCCAGTGAAGACAACCTACAACACTCAGAGGCTTGCAAGAATTTATCTCTCCCGTATAGTTTGTTTGCATGGAGTCCCGAAGACTATAATATCCGACAGAGGCACTCAGTTCGTCTCGAGATTCTGGGATCATTTACAACAGGCTCTGGGAACTCAACTGGCCTTCAGTACAGCCTACCATCCCAGACTGATGGACAGACTGAACGCGTAAACCAAATTTTAGAAGACATGCTGAGATCATGTGTCCTCACCTATGGAACCAGTTGGGAAGAAAGCCTGCCATATGCCGAGTTCGCATACAACAATAGTTACCAGGCCAGCCTGCAAATGGCACCTTTTGAAGCCCTATACGGACGGAGATGTCGTACCCCGCTAAATTGGTCAGAGACCGGAGACAACCGTATTTTCGGCCCAGACATGCTCAAAGAAGCCGAGGAAAAAGTCAAGCTAATCGTGGGATCAATTTTGAACCCGGTGAATTTGTGTACCTACGAGTATCACCTATAAGGGGACTGCAACGGTTTAAGATTAAGGGGAAGTTAGCACCAAGATTCATTGGACCATTCTGCATAGTGGCAAGAAGAGGCACCGTAGCCTACCAGCTAGACTTACCCGAAGAATTATCCGATGTCCACGACGTGTTCCACGTTTCGCAATTAAGGAAGTGCGTAAGCAAACCAGAGAAGCAAGTATCCCATGAGAACATTGACGTACAACCAGATCTCACCTATCGAGAACGCCCAGTAAAAATATTAGAGGAGTCTGAAAGGAGGACCCGACAGAAAACCATCAAGTTTTTCAGAGTTCAGTGGAGCAATCACACCGAAAGTGAAGCAACCTGGGAAAGGGAGGATTTCCTTCGGACAGAGCATCCACACTTATTTAAGGATCAGCTGAAATCTCGGGGATGAGATTTTTCCTAAGGGGGTAGGTGTTGTGACACTCCAAAATTTTTATTCGGTTTTCAGCAAAAACTTTGTTGGTTTTGAAAAAAAAGAGGCCATTTAAATTTTTTCCAGAAAACCTTCCTCTTAAAAACTTCTTTGGCAAAGATTTTATTGTACCTTCTTCAAACTATGGTGTTTGATCATTTAAAACTCTTTCTCTGATGGTTCCCTTCTCAAAATATATTTTTGGAAATTATTCCTTTTCTTATAAAAAGGAACTCTATGAATTTTTAGGTTTTTCTTATCTTGAAAACTCCCATGGTTTTACCATGTCTCCTATAGTAAATCTTCTCAAAATCCTTCCCTCCACCTTTGAACAATCTAATTTCTCTATCTCAACAAGTCCAAACAAGTTTTGGATTTTATTTCAATTATTTTATCTCCCAAATCATTTCTGCCAATTATTTTGAGCTTAAGTGATTTTCAAAGCAAGTACCTCATTGCCTTTGAGTTTTCACCTCAAACCAACTCCCCTGGATTGTCTTTAGTATCCACAACCTAGAACCATCTTGATCCACTCTTCTTCTTTTCAAAAATTTCATATTTCACTCACTGCAAGTTTGGACCAGATTTGACAAATTTGATGAAATTCATATCCACACTTCTCCAAAAATTCCACAAAAATTCAGGCAGCCTCCTGGTGCAATGAGAGGCCACCCCACCAAGTTTCAGCTCAAGGAAAAATCCCTAGATGCCTAGATCATTCTGTCGAACACCTTGCATACATTGTTCTGTTCATCTTCAGTTAAAATTCAGAATTCAGTGTCGTTTTTCCTTCGTCAGACTTCGGATCACGCGACCATAGTGCGCCCTGGCGCGTTGCACGCAGCCTCTTCCCCTTGGCCAGCACCCCGCACGCACGCTTGGCCGATTCCTGGCATCGGTGGCGACGAGCCTCGCCGGTGTTGGAAGCTTCTGCGGTGGCTGCGCCTCCCGTGGCGGCCAGCGAGGGCCCGAGCGCGCTCGCCACGCCACCCGGCGCCGCCCAACGTTCCCTGGCTCTCCGCGTGTCCCCGCCAAGCCAGCGCATGCCCGTGGCACCGTCGCCGTGGCCCGGCAAGCACGTAACGTGCTCCCTGCCGCCGACGGGCCCGCGCCGCCCCGTTCCGTCGAGCTCGCCCAAAACACCCAAACCCTGGCTAGTTTAGCACCTAAACGGACCCAGTGAACCCCCACGACGGCGCTCGACCCATAAACCTCCCTGACCAATGCCCTGCGCCGCCGTAAGCTTCGCCGGAGAACCCTGTTCTCAGCCACCGCCTCGGACCGCCTATAAAAAGGGTTCCCGGACTCGCTCTCGAGCACACACCCCCTCTGCATCTCACCAGCACCCCGCCAGGCGAACAGGGGGACCTCGAGGAGGTCTCCTCCCCCGACTCCGGCCGCCCCGATCCGCCTCAGCCACCAGCTCGATTCGCTCCGGTGAGGCCGTCCCCGGCGCCCAAATCTCGTCTAAAGCCTCCTCTAGCTACCACAAGTCTAACCCCCTCCTCAATTTGGCCTTCGCAGCTCCCTCCAACGAGGCCCTCGACCACCCGAACCGTCGTCCGCCGGAGCAAGGCTCGCCGTCGACGTGGTACTCGCTGGCGACCACCACCACCACCAACCGACACGGAATGGCGCCCTGAACACGAAGGTACCCTCCGATCCCCCTGCCTCGCCGTGGATCGCCGCCGGCGACCACCTGTGACACTCCAAATTTTTTATTTGGTTTTTATCAAAAACTTTGTGGTTTTTGAGGAGAGGCTATTTAAATTTTTTTCTTTTTCGGAAAAAAAACCTTCCACTTAAAAACTTCCTTTGCCTTGGCAAGGATTTTTATTTTTTTCAAACTTTGGTGGTTGATCTTTTGAAAACTTCTTCTCTGTTGGTTCCCTCTCAAAATTTATTTTTGGGAGTTTAAATTATTTTTCTTTTAAAATGAAGCTCTATGAAAATTTGAGGATTTTCATATCTTGGAACCACCCTTGACTTTGCATTGTTCCCATGTGGTAAAACCCTCCAAAATCTCCCCTACACCTTGTGATCAACCTAAGTTCTCTGTCCCAACTAATCCAAACAAGTTTTGGATTTTATTCTAATTATTTTCCCTCTCAAATCAATTCTGAAAATTATTTGGAGCCTTAGTGATTTTCAAAGCAAGTACTCTCTTTCACTTGAGTTTTGACCTCACACCAACTCCCCTGGATAGTCCTTTGTACCCACAACTCAGAACCATCTTGATCCACTCTTTCTCTTTTCAAATTTTTCAAAATTCAGTCTCTGCAAGTTTGGACCAGATTTGCCAAATTTGATGAAATTCATATCTACACTACTCCAAAAATTCCACCAAAATTCAGGCAACCTATTTGAGCAATGAGAAGCCACTCCACCAAGTATCAGCTCAAGGAAAAATCCCTAGATGCCATTTTCATTCTGTCTAACACCTGAGCTACACTGTTCCTTTGCAAATTCAGTAAGTTCAGTCTTCAGTGTCGTCGTCGTCCGTCAGTTTCAGTCACGCGGCCACAGTGCCCTTGGCACGTTCCTCGCCGCCTCTTCCTCTTGTCCGAAGCTTCACACGCGTGCGTGGAGCCTACCTGGCGTCGGTAGCTCGCTGGCCCGCCCTCGCCGACGTCTTCTGCAGCGTCGGGACCTCCCGTGGCGGCCGACAGGAGACACACCACGGCAGAACGCCGTTCAGCGCCGCCCAAAGCCCCCTGGCTCTCCGCGTGGCCTCATGCACGCCAGCGCACGCCCGTGGCACAGCCACCGTGGCCGGCAAGCACGGGACGCGCTCTCCGCCGCCGACGGGCCCGCGCCATCCCCGTTCCGTCGAGCTCGCCCTTAACATCCAAACCCCGGCCAGTTTAGCACCAAAACGGACCCATTGAACCCCCGTGATGACGCTCAACCCCCTAACCACCCCGACCGAGCACTGCGCCACCGTAATCACTCGCCGGTGATCCTCGTTCATGGCAACCGCCTCGGACTGCCTATATAAAGGGGCCCCGAGCTCACTCTCGTGCACGCAGCATCACCACTCCTCACCAACACCCCGCCAGGCCACTAGGGGGACCTCGAGGAGGTCTTCTCCCCCAGCTCCGGCCGCCTCGCCCCGCCTCGGCCTCCAGCTTGATTCACTCTGGTGAGGCCATCTCCGGCGCCCAAACCTCGTCCGTAGCCCTCTTCCACACCTAGCACTCTAACCCCCTCGTCAATTTGAACCTTGCAGCCCTCTCCGGCGAGCTCCATCTTCGTCCGAACCACCGTCCGCCGGAGTAGGGGCCGCCGTCGACAGAGTGCTCGCCGGCAACCGCCACCACCACCAATCGACGTGGAATGGCGCCCTGAGCACGGAGGTACTCCCCGATCTTCCTGCCTCGCCGTGGATCACCGCCGGCGACCACAGCGGCTCTCGGGCGCCGACGAGCTTCGTCCGCCCCGTTTGAATGTTTAAACCTGACAAGTGGGACCCCACCGTCAGCCTGTCTGCTCTCTCCTCTGAATCGTTTTCTGGAAGCGCCTTCGGGCAGAATGCGTTTTCAGTTTGGGCTGACGTAGTTTCTGCCGAAGCGTTTTCTATTTTTATAAACTAACCCCTGGAAATCTTCTGTTTCATTACAGATGAGTCCCTGGACAAAAACCTTTATAACTTTTAAACAGAAAAGTATTTTTGATTGATTCTTCTTCTGTTCTCTTTAAAATTTTGTCTAGTTTTTTATCAGATTTATTTAAAAAATATTTGGTATACTTTCTGTGCACTCCTTGGTATTTACGATAGCGCATACATTTTCTTTATACCGTAGATACCGAAGGAGGTGACGGAGCCGCGAACTTCACCGAGCTAGGCTCCGACTACTCCGAACCAGGCAAGCATGTTTGAACTTTTGATATGATGAGTGTCTTGGCATGTTTTGCATTTAGTTAGTTTCATGGCATGTTGAGAAGCATATCGATGAACGTTATTTTATGTGATAATGAGGTAAGTGAGTTCGATGATCCATACGTGGATGAATGTGAATATGAATGGCCATGTGTTGGCATGAGGATGGGTAAGATGGCAGTGTTGTAGCATGCCAGTCTTACGCCAGACTATGTGACTTCAGCGTCAAACCGTATCGGTCCAGTACCTCTCATTTCCTTCCATGTACTACCACATGTTTTCCGCAAGGAATATGGTTTAGTAAGTTGCAAACCGCTTTCATGGTACACACCAAAGAGGAGAGGCCGTGATGATGGTTCCATGGCCCTGGATTAAAGCCAGTCATCCGGTCAGGGGGCATGGGTGTTTCCGGTTGGGACCGAGAGGGGGGCACCCCTTAGAGCGCGCGTATATAAATTTGATCCCATGCTATTCGAGATTGTGATCTCCCCGTCTCAAAAGTTTTTCTTGGACGATGTCTAGGGTGATTCCTAGCATCGAGAGGTATGATGGGTGTGTACTGGTTAGCTGTGTTTTCTTCCGAAATACCGTAAACGGAACTAGTCCTTCGTGACTACGGAAATCCGTTGGCTGTGGGAATAATTTTGTACAAACTCTGCAGAGTCATATATCCCTCCAAATCATCTATTCCATGTCCACATTCGTATTATCTTGTCCTAACAATGACAGTGTTGATGACAGAGACTCCGGTGTTTCGCATGAGTGATAATCCGGTTAAATGATATTCCTGTGGATGGACTAACCCTTTTATTCTTATGAATTAAAAGTTTATTATGATTGTTATTTATCTGCCCATAAAGCCCTTTCTGTGATGTCGCCCCGACGTCCGACTGTGGCATTTCTTTTAAAGCCCTTTCTGTGATGTCGCCCCGACGTCCGACTGTGGCATTTCTTTTAAAGCCCTTTCTGTGATGTCGCCCCGACGTCCGACTGTGGCATTTCTTTTAAAGCCCTTTCTGTGATGTCGCCCCGATGTCCGGCTGTGGCATTTCTTTTAAAGCCCTTTTTGTGATGTCGCCCCGACGTCCGACAATGGCATTTCTTTTAAATCCCTTTCTGTGACGTCGCCTCGACGTCCGACTGAGGTATTTCTTTTAAAGCCCTTTATGTGGTGTCGCTAAGACGCCCGACTGTGGCATCTTTTTTTCCCTTATATTTATTTGTTCACCTTTCGAGGCGTCGCTTCAGACACCCGATCGGAAATTATTTATGTTCTGTTGGGATTTCAGGCGGACTACCGCCGTTTCCCTTTTACTTACCTTGTTATGATAATTTTGAATGAACATTGGTGAATATATTGATGACGCATCCATGCATGCATTTGTTATATCTTACGTCCGAACTGTCTTGCGAGTACTTTCAAAGTACTCACTGGCTTGTTGATTTGGCCAGATGCTGACGAAGGCGATTTCATGGATGAAGAGTTCGATAGCGAGTCCGACACTTAGAGGAGTCCCAGTCAGTCTCCTGCGACCCTGGATTTGGTCACTGTTTTATATCCGCTTCCGCTACCAAATAAATTCATTGAGCCTCACCTCGACGCTCGATGAGATGATAGACTTAGAGTCTTGTATTTCTCTCCCCGCTGTGTTTTTCCACCACCGCCCTATCCTCGAGTCAGTAGTATGTCTCCACACCACTGTGTCATGTCCGCCATTATGTATAATTATTGGCGTGCTTGTAATAATTTGGTTGAGCAACCGTAGTTCAACCCTGTAATATATTTTATGCTACTGGCTTATTGTATCAAGAAATTGTCTACTAGTGAGGAGAATTTCTCTCATACTGGACTCAAAAGACTGGTTTCTCAATAAATATTTTTATTGGAAAACCGGTCGTGACAAGCTTGGTACCAGAGCCAGGCTGACTGTAGGAAGCCACTAGGTGCGATCGCTAATTGGTTATTACCATGATAGAGCTAATTTATATTTTTGCAATTGTAGTCATTTTCTGTCAGTCAGCATAAATTTATGATCTGACCATGCAGAATTTTTGCCTACTTTTGTAGATGGCCGACGACAGCTGCGAGTCTCAGCCTTCGCCAACGTACCCGATGGGTTCGTCAAGCTTCTTTCTTTCATCGTTCAGGTCGCGATGGGGCCATCCGTACGCCCAGTCTTCACACTCTGCCAGCACCGAGTCAACGACAGTCTGACCATGCACCAGGCCGCGGTGCAGTTCAAGGGAGGGCGTGGTGAGTTACGCCGCTTCCGGTTCGTGGGAAGAGCCATGCCTACGGAGAGGCATGCTATGCAGATGGCAGCCCGCGAGGCGATAGCTCGTCTTAGGGATGTCCTTCCCGTGATGAAGACTCGTCATTACCGTTATCTTCTGTGCCATGTGCCTTACACCTGTCACTATGCATACTCCTGCGCCAGAGGAGAACGAGACGAGGCTTTTGAGATTCTCATTGAGTATCTCCGGGCCCTGGAGGCAGCCTTCGACAACCTGGTGGACGACTTCGTAGCTACCCGCATGGACTCGGTCCATGGCTGTGCTGCCAACAGGAGGGAGCTCCTACCCATCGCTCCGCCACTGACTTTTGTCTCGTCATCAGCATCTTTTACGCCTGCTCGTCGCCTGCCTTCTACCGAAGAATTCAAGCAAGTCATTGCGCCCACTCCAGCATGCACTGCACCAACCTTCGCGCCCACTCCTGTACGTGTTGCTCCGCCCCTGGCAACCGCTTCGTCCGCTCTGCGCAACACTACACGTATGGAGCCTATTAGCGAGGAGGAAGTCGAGTCCCCAACCTCGCTACGCCTCGCCCTCGGCAGGGCAAAGGAGATCGTCAACATCTCCGCCTGAGTACGCTTAGCTGCCGTGTATTGTACCGCTTTGTAAGATATGTACATAGGTTGTGAGAAGTAGCATGTTTGCGCATCATGTAGGATCTGGAGGAGTGCACTAGCCTAAATAACATGTCAGGATTATGTACGGATATCCTGAGTGATGTATTGTATAATTACCGCCAGCGTATTAGATATGTAATGAGCAGTCCTTCTCCGTGCGCAAGTCGATTTGTTTTTCTTAAGTAAGCTTGGATATTTAATTATATCTGCCAACTTTATGCATTTATGGTTTTGTTTTGCGACTCTTTCCGCTTTTCTTATGAGTTTTACACAATATATCCCCAGAGTGAAAAATGTCTCGTCCTTGGACACGCTCCATGCCAACTCCACCAGAGGAAAATTATGATACACAACCCAACAACGAGTTCACTCAGGGACAGTCAAGCCAACGGGGCAGTGAATCGGCACTTTCACAAATGTGCCGCCTTTATGAGCAGAGTCAGCAACAACATCGGGAGATGATGAACCAAGTCATCAACATGGGAAATCACCATGGACAGTATCAACAACATTCCAAGTTATCTGAGCTACAAAAGACACGTCCTCAAACATTTTCTCACACTAACAAGCCTCTTGAAGCCGAGGACTGGCTTCGAGATATGGAGAGGAAATTAATTATTGCAAAATGTTCAGATCTCGAGAAAGTACTATATGCTCCACACTATCTCACAGGAGCAGCCGCATCATGGTGGGAGAATTTTCTGCACATGCATCCCAACGAAACTGACATAACCTGGGATGATTTCAAGGAAGGTTTCCGTGGTGCACATATTCCTAAGAGTATTATGAAAATCAAGAAGAGAGAATTCGATGACCTCAAACAAAGGAACATGACAGTGTCAGATTACAACAGTCAATTTACCATATTATCCCGCTACGCCAATGAGGAACGTATGACTGAAATCAAGAAGATGGAGAAATTCCTTGACGGTCTGGCGCCCGCGCTTAAATGCCAACTGGTCGTGCACACTTTTCCTGATTTTAAAACACTGGTGGACAAAGCCATTACTCTGGAAAATGAGAGACGCAGTCTGGAAGATATCCGCAAACGAAAAAGGGACCAGACGAATCTCGCTCGCAATCACCGAAGCAAGACAGATTTTCAAAAGGGTGGGACACACAAATTCTCATCCAATGCCTCACGCCCAATCAAGAATTTTCATGCAAGGGACAAGGAATTCACCTATCGCCCCGGCGTTACTTGTTACGCTTGTGGAGAAGAAGGGCACTATGCCAAACAGTGCCCCAAGCCAAGGAGTTCAACCCCAAAGCCGAACAACGGCGGCAATAATTCAGCACCCAAGCGAAACAATTTCAATCCCAACAATAACCACAGGAAGGGTCATTTGAACCACGTAACCAAAGAGGAGGCACAAAATGCTCCAGATATCGTACTCGGTACGTTTCCTGTCAACACAATACCTGCAATGGTTTTGTTTGATTCTGGAGCTTCTCACTCTTTCATTTCGAAAAGTTTTGCTTTGCAAAATAAATTTTCGATACTTCCTTTGGAGAAATCCATGATCATCAAGTCCCCTCGGATTCAGCAAGTTTCTCAGAATTACTGTCAGAATGTGGTCATTGAGTTCGAAGGATTGGAGTTTCACGCAAATATTGTTGTATTGGAAAATAAAGGACTGGATGTCATCCTAGGGATGGATTGGCTAACCACCAATAAAGGTTTTATCGACTGTTTCAACAGGACCGTGATTCTCACACACCACCAAGGGAAGACAATAAGAGTATCAGCCAAGGAAGGAAAGAGACCCCGGCAACCGAGATTAAATAAGGTGGACGTTTCTGAGCTAAACAAGGTTCCAGTAGTGTGTGAATTTCCAGATGTATTCCCTGAAGAGCTGCCAGGCATGCCACCAGACCGAGAAATAGAATTCCGCATTGAACTAGCACCAGGAACCGCCCCCATATACAAGAAACCATACAGAATGGCACCATCCGAGTTGGTCGAGTTGAAGAAGCAAATAAAGGAATTACTGGAAAAAGGATACATTCGAGCCAGCTCCTCACCTTGGGGATCACCATTTTTATTCGCCAAAAAGAAGGATGGAACACTAAGATTGTGTATTGACTATCGAGCACTTAACATGGTCACAGTCAAAAACAAATACCCGATGCCAAGAATAAATGATCTATTTGATCAGCTCGCTTAGGCCAAAGTATTCTCAAAAATTGACTTAAGGTCAGGATATCATCAATTGAAGGTGCGAACGGAAGATATCCCCAAAACAGCCTTCACCTCCAGATATGGACTGTACGAGTTCACAGTGATGCCATTTGGATTAACTAACGCCCCAGCATATTTTGTTCACCTCATGAGCAAAGTATTTATGAAGTTTATGGACAAGTTCATCGTGGTATTCATCGACGATATTCTGGTATACTCCAAGACACCAGAAGAGCACGCAGAACATCTCAGGATTGTGCTAGGAGAGCTAAGAAAACACCAATTGTATGCCAAGTTCAGCAAGTGTGAATTTTGGCTAAGACAAGTAGGTTTTCTAGGCCACGTGCTGACTCAAGACGGTATCGCAGTGGACCCAGAGAAAGTTAAGGCCGTACTTGACTGGAAATCACCAGCCAGCGTAACGGACATACGGAGTTTCTTGGGAATGGCAGGATATTACCGCAGATTTATTAAAGGATTTTCCACCATAGCCAAGCCTATGACACAATTGCTCAAGAAAGATAAGAAATTTGAGTGGACAGAAGCCTGCGAGAAAAGTTTCCAAGAGCTAAAGCGGAAATTAACAACAGCACCGGTATTAATTGTACCCGACATACACAAGAATTTAGAAGTATATTGTGATGCGTCCAGAAAGGGTCTCGGATGCGTGTTGATGCAAGAAGGCAAGGTTGTCGCCTACGCTTCAAGGCAACTTCGCAAGCATGAGGAAAATTATCCCACTCATGACTTAGAAATGGTAGCAGTTATTCATGCACTCAAGGAATGAAGGCATTTCTTACATGGGAATCGATGTGAAATATATACGGACCACAAAAGTCTCAAATATATTTTCACGCAGCCAGAACTAAATTTACGGCAACGACGCTGGTTGGAATTGGTAAAGGATTATGATGTTGGGATCCATTACCATCCAGGGAAAGCAAATGTAGTGGCCGATGCCCTGAGTCGGAACCCCAGCTTCAATGGAAACTATCTGCACAGCTTGTGGCCCGAATTCCATCAAGAATTTGCCAAGCTCAACTTGATGATGGTAGCAGAAGGCACCATATCAAACTTGGAAATACGACCCAACCTTGTGGAGAAAATTAAAGAAGCTCTGCCCGGTCACCCCAGCATTGAAGGAATTAAAAGAAAGTTGAATATGGGCAAGGCCTCGAAATTCGTCATAGACAATGAAGGAATGTTATGGTACGGAGAAAGGCTATGCGTGCCAAACATAGAAGACCTTAAACAGCAAATTTTAGCTGAAGCACACACCACTCCATATTCGATCCACCCTGGAGGAACCAAAATGTATAAGGATATTCAGGAAAGATTTTGGTGGCACGGTATGAAGAGGGACATAGCCGCCTTCATTGCATGTTGCGACTCATGTCAACGCATAAAAGCTGAACATCAGAGACCAGCCGGACTACTGCAACCTAACAAAATACCTGAGTGGAAATGGGACGAAATAGGGATGGATTTTATTGTCGGACTACCTCGGTCACGACACGGGAATGAGGCCATATGGGTCATCACTGACAGGTTGACCAAAGTGGCACACTTTATTCCAGTGAAGACAACCTACACCACTCAGAGGCTTGCCAGGATTTATCTTTCCCGCATAGTTTGTCTGCACGGTGTCCCGAAGACTATAACATCCGACAGAGGCACTCAGTTCGTCTCAAGATTTTGGGAGCTTTTACAACAGGCTCTAGGAACCCAACTAGCCTTCAGTACCGCATTCCATCCACAGACTGATGGACAAACTGAACGCGTAAACCAAATTTTAGAAGACATGCTGAGAGCATGTGTCCTCACATATGGAACCAGTTGGGAAGAAAGCCTGCCATACGCCGAGTTTGCGTATAACAATAGCTACCAGGCCAGCCTACAAATGGCACCATTTGAGGCTTTGTACGGACGGAGATGTCGTACCCCGTTAAATTGGTTAGAGACCGGAGACAGCCGCATCTTCAGACCAGACATGCTCAGAGAAGCCGAGGAAAAGGTCAAGCTAATCAGAGATCGACTTAAGACCGCTCAAAGTCGACAGAAGAGTTATTATGATCAGAAACATCGTAGGGTCAGCTTCGAACCCGGTGAGTTCGTATACCTGAGAGTATCCCCTATGAGAGGATTGCAACGATTTAAGATTAAAGGAAAGTTAGCACCAAGATTCATTGGACCATTCTGCATAGTGGCACGAAGAGGCACTGTAGCCTACCAGCTAGACTTACCCGAGGAATTATCCGATGTCCACGACGTGTTCCATGTCTCGCAATTGAGGAAGTATGTAAGCAACCCAGAGAAACAAGTATCCCATGAAAACATTGATGTGCAGCCAGACCTCACTTATCGAGAACATCCCGTAAGAATATTAGAGGAATCTGAAAGGAGGACCCGACAGAAGACCATCAAGTTTTTCAAAGTCCAGTGGAGCAATCACACCGACAGTGAAGCAACTTGGGAAAGCGAGGATTTTCTTCGGACTGAGCATCCACACCTATTTAAGGATCAGCTGAAATCTCGGGGACGAGATTTTTCCTAAGGGGGTAGGTGTTGTGACACTCCAAATTTTTTATTTGGTTTTTATCAAAAACTTTGTGGTTTTTGAGGAGAGGCTATTTAAAATTTTTTCTTTTTCAGAAAAAAAAACCTTCCACTTAAAAACTTCCTTTGCCTTGGCAAGGATTTTTATTTTTTTCAAACTTTGGTGGTTGATCTTTTGAAAACTTCTTCTCTGTTGGTTCCCTCTCAAAATTTATTTTTGGGAGTTTAAATTATTTTTCTTTTAAAATGAAGCTCTATGAAAATTTCAGGATTTTCATATCTTGGAACCACCCTTGACTTTGCATTGTTCCCATGTGGTAAAACCCTCCAAAATCTCCCCTACACCTTGTGATCAACCTAAGTTCTCTGTCCCAACTAATCCAAACAAGTTTTGGATTTTATTCTAATTATTTTCCCTCTCAAATCAATTCTGAAAATTATTTGGAGCCTTAGTGATTTTCAAAGCAAGTACTCTTTTTCACTTGAGTTTTGACCTCACACCAACTCCCCTGGATAGTCCTTTGTACCCACAACTCAGAACCATCTTGATCCACTCCTTCTCTTTTCAAATTTTTCAAAATTCAGTCTCTGCAAGTTTGGACCAGATTTGCCAAATTTGATGAAATTCATATCTACACTACTCCAAAAATTCCACCAAAATTCAGGCAACCTATTTGAGCAATGAGAAGCCACTCCACCAAGTATCAGCTCAAGGAAAAATACCTAGATGCCATTTTCATTCTGTCGAACACCTGAGCTACACTGTTCCTTTGCAAATTCAGTAAGTTAAGTCTTCAGTGTCGTCGTCGTCCGTCAGTTTCAGTCACGCGGCCACAGTGCCCTTGGCACGTTCCTCGCCGCCTCTTCCTCTTGTCCGAAGCTTCACACGCGTGCGTGGAGCCTACCTGGCGTCGGTAGCTCGCTGGCCCGCCCTCGCCGGCGTCTTCTGCAGCGTCGGGACCTCCCGTGGCGGCCGACAGGAGACACACCATGGCAGAACGCCGTTCAGCGCCGCCCAAAGCCCCCTGGCTCTCCGCGTGGCCTCATGCACGCCAGCGCACGCCCTTGGCACAGCCACCGTGGCCGGCAAGCACGGGACGCGCTCTCCGCCGCCGACGGGCCCGCGCCATCCCCGTTCCGTCGAGCTCGCCCTTAACACCCAAACCCCGGCCAGTTTAGCACCAAAACGGACCCATTGAACCCCCGTGATGACGCTCGACCCCCTAACCACCCCGACCGAGCACTGCGCCACCGTAATCACTCGCCGGTGATCCTCATTCACGGCAACCGCCTCGGACCGCCTATATAAAGGGGCCCCGAGCTCACTCTCGTGCACACAGCATCACCACTCCTCACCAACACCCCGGCAGGCCACTAGGGGGACCTCGAGGAGGTCTTCTCCCCCAGCTCCGGCCACCTCGCCCTGCCTCGGCCTCCAGCTCGATTCACTCTGGTGAGGCCATCTCCGGCGCCCAAACCTCGTCCGTAGCCCTCTTCCACACCTAGCACTCTAACCCCCTCGTCAATTTGAACCTTGCAGCCCTCTCCGGCGAGCTCCATCTTCGTCTGAACCACCATCCGCCGGAGCAGGGGTCGCCATCGACACAGTGCTCGCCGGCGACCGCCACCACCACCAATCAACGCGGAATGGCGCCCTGAGCACGGAGGTACTCCCCGATCTCCCTGCCTCGCCGTGGATCGCAGCCGGCGACCACCGCGGCTCTCGGGTGCCGACGAGCTTCGTCCGCCCGTTTGAATGTTTAAACCTGACAAGTGGGACCCCACCGTCAGCCTCTCTGCTCTCTCCTCTGAATCGTTTTCTGGAAGCGCCTTCGGGCAGAATGCGTTTTCTCTTTGGGCTGGCGTAGTTTCTGCCGAAGCGTTTTCTGTTTTTATAAACTAACCCCTAGAAATCTTCTGTTTCATTACAGATGAGTCCCTAGACAAAAACCTTTATAACTTTTAAACAAAAAAGTATTTTTGATTGATTCTTCTTCTGTTCTCTTTAAAATTTTGTCTAGTTTTTTATCAGATTTATTTGAAAAATATTTGGTATACTGTCTGCGCACTCCTTGGTCTTTACGATAGCGCATATATTTTCTTTATACCGTAGATACCGAAGGAGGTGACGGAGCCGCGAACTTCACCGAGCTAGGCTCCGACTACTCCGAACCAGGCAAGCATGTTTGAACTTTTGATATGATGAGTGTCTTGGCATGTTTTGCATTTAGTTAGTTTCATGGCATGTTGAGAAGCATATCGATGAACGTTATTTTATGTGATAATGAGGTAAGTGAGTTCGATGATCCATACGTGGATGAATGTGAATATGAATGGCCATGTGTTGGCATGAGGATGGGTAAGATGGCAGTGTTGTAGCATGCCAGTCTTACGCCAGACTATGTGACTTCAGCGTCAAACTGTATCGGTCCAGTACCTCTCATTTCCTTCCATGTACTACCACATGTTTTCCGCAAGGAATATGGTTTAGTAAGTTGCAAACCGCTTTCATGGTACACACCAAAGAGGATAGGCCGTGATGATGGTTCCATGGCCCTGGATTAAAGCCAGTCATCCGGTCAGGGGGCATGGGTGTTTCCGGTTGGGACCGAGAGGGGGGCACCCCTTAGAGCGCGCGTATATAAATTTCATCCCATGCTATTCGAGATTGTGATCTCCCCGTCTCAAAAGTTTTTCTTGGACGATGTCTAGGGTGATTCCTAGCATCGAGAGGTATGATGGGTGTGTACTGGTTAGCTGTGTTTTCTTCCGAAATACCGTAAACGGAACTAGTCCTTCGTGACTACGGAAATCCGTTGGCTGTGGGAATAATTTTGTACAAACTCTACAGAGTCATATATCCCTCCAAATCATCTATTCCATGTCCACATTCGTATTATCTTGTCCTAACAATGACAGTGTTGATGACAGAGACTCCGGTGTTTCGCATGAGTGATAATCCCGGTTAAATGATATTCCTGTGGATGGACTAACCCTTTTATTCTTATGAATTAAAAGTTTATTATGATTATTATTTATTTGCCCATAAAGCCCTTTCTGTGATGTCGCCCCGACATCCGACTATGGCATTTCTTTTAAAGCCCTTTCTGTGATGTCGCCCCGACGTCCGACTGTGGCATTTCTTTTAAACCCCTTTGTGTGATGTCACCCCGACGTCCGACTGTGGCATTTCTTTTAAAGCCCTTTCTGTGATGTCGCCCCGACGTCCGACTGTGGCATTTCTTTTAAAGCCCTTTCTGTGATGTCGCCCTGACGTCCGGCTGTGGCATTTCTTTCAAAGCCCTTTTTGTGATGTCGCCCCGACGTCCGACTGTGGCATTTCTTTTAAAGCCCTTTCTGTGACGTCGCCTCGACGTCCGACTGAGGTATTTCTTTTAAAGCCCTTTATGTGGTGTCGCTAAGACGCCCGACTGTGGCATCTTTTTTTCCCTTATATTTATTTGTTCACCTTTCGAGGCGTCGCTTCAGACACCCGATCGGAAATTATTTATGTTCTGTTGGGATTTCAGGCGGACTACCGCCGTTTCCCTTTTACTTACCTTGTTATGATAATTTTGAATGAACATTGGTGAATATATTCATGACGCATCCATGCATGCATTTGTTATATCTTACGTCCGAACTGTCTTGCGAGTACTTTCAAAGTACTCACTCGCTTGTTGATTTGGCCAGATGCTGACGAAGGCGATTTCATGGATGGAGAGTTCGATAGCGAGTCCGACACTTAGAGGAGTCCCAGTCAGTTTCGTGCGACCCTGGATTTGGTCACTGTTTTATATCCGCTTCCGCTACCAAATAAATTCATCGAGCCTCACCTCGACGCTCGATGAGATGATAGACTTAGAGTCTTGTATTTCTCTCCCCGCTGTGTTTTTCCACCACCGCCCTATCCTCGAGTCAGTAGTATGTCTCCACACCACTGTGTCATGTCCGCCATTATGTATAATTATTGGCGTGCTTGTAATAATTTGGTTGAGCAACCATAGTTCAACCCTGTAATATATTTTATGCTACTGGCTTATTGTATCAAGAAATTGTCTACCAGTGAGGAGAATTTCTCTCATACTAGACTCAAAAGATTGGTTTCTCAATAAATATTTTTATTGGAAAACCGGTCGTGACACCACCGCGGCTCTCGGGCACCGGCGAAATCTGCCGCCCCATTTGAATATTCAAACTTAACGGGCGGGACCCGCCGTCAGCCTCTCTGTCCTTTCTAAGCGAAGCGTTTTCTGAAAACGCCTTCTGCCAAATGCGCTTTCCCTCTGGGCTGGCGTAGTCGCTACCGAAGCGTTTTCTGTTTTTATAAGCTAGCCCCTGGGAACTTTCTGTTTCATTACAGATGGGTCATTGGGTTAAAACCCTTATAACTTTTTAACAGGAAGGAATTTTTGAGTGATTCTTTTTCTGTCCTCTTCAAATTTTTGTCTAGTGTTTTATCATATTTATTTGAAAAATATTTGGAATAATTTTTGTGCACCTCACGGTATTCACGATAGCGTGTATATTTTCTTTATACCGTAGATACCGAAGGAGGTGACGGGACCGCAAACTTCACCGAGCTAGGCTCTGACTACTATGAACCAGGCAAGCATGTTTGAACTTTTGATATGATGATTGTTTTGGCATGTTTGCATTAAGTAGTTTCATGGCATGTTGATGAGTATACCGATAAAATGTCATGTTACATGCAACGATGAGGCAAGTGAGTTTCGAAAACCCATAAGTGGATGGATGTGAGTATGCATGGCCATGTGTTGGCATGAGGATGGGTAAGATGGCAGTGTTGTAGCATGCCAGTCTTATGCCAGACTATATGACTTCAGTGTCAACCCGTATCATTCCAGTTCCTTCCATTCTTCCTTCCCTGTACTACCACATGTTTTCCGCAAGGAATATGGCTTACTAAGTTGTAAACCGCTTACCTGGTACACACCAAAAAGGAGAGGCCGTGATGATGGTTCCATGGCCCTGGATTAAAGCCAGTCATCCGGTCAGGGGGCATGGGTGTTTCTGGTTGGGACCAAGAGGGGGGCACCCCTTAGAGTGCGCGTATATAAATTTGATCCCATGGTATTCGAGATTGTGATCTCCCCATCTCAAAAGTTTTTCTTGGACGATGTCTTGGGTGATTCCTAGCATCGAGAGGTAGGATGGGTGTGTACTGGTTAGCTGTGTTTTCTTCCGAAATACCGTAAACGGAACTAGTCCTTCGTGACTACGGAAATCCGTTGGCTGTGGGAAATTTTTGTACAAACTCTGCAGAGTCATATATTCCTTGAATCATCTATTCCATGTCCAAGTTCAGTATTATCTTATCCTGACAAGTGCCAATTTGATGACAGACTCCGGTGAATCACATGGGTGCTAAGCCCGGTTAAATGATTATTCCTGTGGATGGGCTAACCCGTTTATTTTCATGAATTGAATATTTATTTTGAGTAATATTTACTTATGAATAAAAGCCCTTTCTGCGATGTCGCTCAGACGTCCGACTGTGGCATTGTTATATTTTACTTTCAATGAAAGCCCTTTCTGCGATGTCGCTCAGACGTCCGACTGTGGCATTTCTTTTAAAGCCCTTTATGTGGCGTCGCTCAGACGCCCGACTGTGGCATTTCTTTTAAAGCCCTTTATGTGGCGTCGCTCAGACGCCCGACTGTGGCATTTCTTTTAAAGCCCTTTATGTGGCGTCGCTCAGACGTCCGACTGTGGCATTTCTTTCAAAGCCCTTTATGTGGTGTCGCCCAGACGCCCGACTGTGGCGTGATTTATTTATTTATCTTCCTATCGAGGAGTCGCTTCAGACACCCAATTGGGTTTGCAGTTATTTTGTTGGGTTTTCGAGCGGACTACCGCCGACCCTCTTTTTACCTGTCTTGTTTTTACGAATTAATGAGCCACTGTTAAAAATTAATCATGACGCATCCATGCATGCATTTGTTATATCTTACGTCCGAACTGTCTTGCGAGTACTTTCAAAGTACTCACCTGGCTTGTTGATTTGGCCAGATGCTGACGAAGGCGATCTCATGGATGAAGAATTTGATAGCGAGTCCGACGCCTAGAGGAATCCCAGTCAGTCTCGTGCGACCCTGGATTTGGTCACTGTATTATATCCGCTTCCGCTACCAAATAAATTCATCAAGCCTCACCTCGACGCTCGATGAGATGCCAGTTTTAGAGTCTTGTATCTCACTCCCCTCTGTGTTTTTCCACCACCACCCTATCCTCGAGTCAGTAGTATGCCTGCACACCACTGTGTCATGTCCGCCTTTATGTATAATTATTGGCGTGCTTGTAATAATTTGGTTGAGCAACCGTAGCTCGACCCTGTAATATTTTCTATGCTACTGGCTTATTGTATCAAGAATTTGTCTACCGGTAAGGGGAATTTTTCTCATACTGGACTCAAAAGATTGGTTTCTCAATAAACATTTTTATTGGAAAACCGGTCTTGACATCCAGATCCCTTTTCTTGCTCCTTGCTCCCCAACCTTCAGATCCGCTCAGATCCCTCATCCTCAAGCCGGCAATCGATGGCGCCTCGGATGGCCAAGGTTACCTTGCCGCCTGTCTGGTTTGAGCCGTCTCTACATGTGCCCAACGTCTCGAAGAAGGGCTTCACTTTCGCGCGCTTGGCGGTAGCTAGGGACGTCGAAGAGAAGGGGAAGCCTATGCTCCGGGCCGCATCCGCCAAGCCGGAGGCCTCTGGCAGCACCTTCTACCCCTTATTCTTGATTAGCATCGTTGCGGTGCTGGTGGCACCCTTCTCCGACTTCTTCTACTCCATCCTCAGCCACTACAAGTTGAACGCTCTCCACCTTCATCCCAACTATGTTCTTCCCTTGTCGATTTTTGCCTTCTATTGTATGTCGGGGTGATGCCGTCTGTGGCGGTGCTGCGCCACTTCTTCTTTCTCCGGATCAAGGAAGGCCACACCATGGGGTGCGCCAACTTTGTTGCGGGCAGCTAGACCAACGCCATCTCGAAGCCTGGGGAAGAAGGCGGAGGGCTTCAGGAGCAAGTGGGTCGTGATGGACACCAAGTGCGTTCACCCATGCCTAGTGCTGCCGATGAAGGTGCCCCAGCCTGACGAAGAGTACCTCTGTGCGAAGCTCACTAACAAGCGGACGAAGCCTGTGTTGGAGAAGATGATTGCCGACCTGAAGCCGGGCAACGCGAAGGCGGCGAAGCTGACGGGGGCCATGCTCTTGAGGGGATTCTTGATGCTGCGCGTGGCTCCACTCCAGGCACGCCCACGCGGCATGTGGTCACTCGGGGATGAGGCAGACGAGCTCTGGCTGAGCTCGGAAGACTTGCCTGATGAGGAGCTGGTCGTGGTTCTCCGCCTTCTGGTTACGGACGACCAAGCGTATCCGCCCGCCACTCTCGTTCCCCAATATCACTGCCAAGGCGGGGCGCAGATGGCCGCCGCCATTCCCGCTTTTGACGGGTGCGGGCTGGTGCCGATGGCGCCTCCTGGAGTCCCGGTGGCGATGATGCTGGTGGAGGTGTCTTCAGGCTAGTCCCACGAGGAGGAAGAAGAAGAGGATGAGGATGATGAGTGGCGCGATTCAGGGACATGTCTCGAGGGGATGGGGGAGACCTCCTCTCCGCGCAAGTCTGACATCCTCTGCACATTGCTTGACGATGATGCTGCCGACATCTGCTCGGAGAAGGGGGAGCTGCTCATGGCTAGGGTCACTACAAGGTCCGGTGCCAGCCCCCAGAAGAGGCCGCGGGCCGAGATCCCGAAGAAGGGCAGGTCGGCGCTGATCCTCCAAGCTAACACCGCCATCCTGACCCGTCTGAAGCTGCTACTGGTCCTTCCGCCGCTCCCCCAGCTGCTCCCGAGGTCCATACGCCCGTGGCTTCGGTCGTGAGGCTTTCTGGCCTCAAGCTGAGGAAGCGGAGGGATTATGCCATAGTGGACCAGTAAGTATTCTTGCCCTGGCTTATATCTGCTTCTGCTACAGCCTCTTGATGCTTTCCTGTCATGTCTCCAGCCACAGCCCGTGGCGAAGAAGAGCAGGGAAGATGCGGCCGCGTTCCTCTAGGTCTAGCTGCCTGTTGTGGCAGCGGCTCCTTCTGTGAGCAAGGACAACACTCACGCCTCTCCGATCTGGTCGTCCTTGCGAGACCTGAGGGGGCGTCCTCAGGAGAAGGCAGCCCCCGCAGCCTAGACGGCTCCTGAAGCACCGGCGTCCAGGTTGGTCGTAGAGGCCACCAAGGCTCAGGAGCTCCAAGCCTCCCAGGCCGTGGTAACCACGTCGGATCCTTCATCTCTCACCCTTCCGCTCACCTTAGGTCCTTCTGCTTTGTCCGATGCTCTGGACAAGGCCCTCTCCGCGTTGACCCAGCTTCGCAATTATCTCCAAGGCCTTGACCGCCGCCTGGCGTCGGGACGTCCGGAGTTGATCTCGGGGTGGCTGCATTCTGACGCATCCATTAGGGCATCCTGGAGCCACGCCATGGAAGCCTCCGCAGAAGGGAAGCGTGTCGCTGGCCTGGCTGCCGCCACCCTCGACACCGTAAACAAGGATGTTGAAGTCACCGAGGAGCACTGCCAGGTGATGAAGGCCAAGCTGGAGACCATGCTTAAGGAGAAGATGAAGGCCTAGGAGGAGAAGGAGAAGATGAAGGCCCAGGAGGATGCAGTCAAGGACCATGACGCTGAGCTGGCGCAGCTGGCGCAGGCGCAGGCTACCGAGCGCAGTCGCGTGGAGGAGCTAGAGAAGAAGGTGGTGGCAAAGAAGGTCCGGCTGGAAGCCCAGGCCAAGATCCTTGTTGAGGACCGTCTGGCCTTCAAGTCTCTCGAGGAAAGGTCTCCCGCAGCACTGCGACACCTCTACGAGAAGGGCTTGGAGGAACTGCTGGCGACCGACAAGGAGGTCCCGGCCTAGCTGCTCCCATATCTCGTTATGGCGCCAGAGGGCGTTGTTGACGGCATCAGCACCACGGTGGAAGCTGAGGCTCGTGCGCTTTCCTCTTCGGCCTTGACGCGTGTCTTCTGCCACCTCCGTCTTCGCGACCCCAACGCCAATCTCGATGAGCTGCTCGAGCCTGTGGACGAGGAGCTCTGTGCTGCCACCACCAAAGCCGTGGAAGGCCAAGTGGAAGCCCAGCTGGACAAGTCCTCGTCGTCAACCCTCCACCGCCGGCTGGCGGCGGTGCTGCTTCTGCGACCACGACCATTGGCGGAGGTGGGGCTGCTGACGGAGAGGCGCTTCCTGGCGATAGTGCTCATGGCTGAAGGAGAAACTTGCTGGCGATGCTCCTCCCTCTTTATTAGCTGCAACTCGTGACATGCCTCGTGGAGGCGTTAAGAACTTTTATTCGATGCTCTATGGAACAATATCTCTTGTAATACTTGGTTGTGATTGTGCGGTTTCCTTTTCATTTTCTTTGGAGTTCTGCGTCGGCAGGGCCCGACCCCGTGCATACCTCAGCCACCATTGGGCCATCCAGAGACCAGGACGGGACCAAGGAGTGAGGGGCTATGTGGTCAGTTAGGCTCCTGAGTCGCAATGCTTGGGAGTCCCCCTTGACGTGCAAACAAATTACATGGAAGGAGATGTGAGAGCACGCCTTAGCGTTCTACGTCGGCAGGGCCCGACCCCGCGCATACCTCAACCGCCGTTGGGCCGTCCGGAAACCAGGATGGGACCAAGGAGTGAGGGGCTACGTGGCCAGTTAGGCTCCTGAGTCATGATGCTCAGGAGTCCCCCTTAACGTACAAATGACCTTCATACATTTTCCCTTGCCGAGGCGCCACTCGGGAGGGGCGCACGACGACCAGGTCCGAGGGACATGGCAGGGTGGCATGCGCTGGGGAGTGACTCGAGCGCAGCCCCCATGCCCAGCATCCTCGCGGGATGCTCCCGAGGGGAGGTGCTGCGACGAGGCTAGACACTGAGCCCGGAGGCTCCCTGAGATTGGTAAGGCGAAGGGGCCGCCCTCAGTTGTTTATCACCAGCGTGGAGCATAGCGCTTCTGCACGTGCACGGGCATAGCCGCTCCTCGGCAGTGTCGACGGCTAGCACGGAGCATGGTGCTTCCACTGGTGCGTGGGTGGGGGGCTGCCTCTGAGTGGAGCCCCTGGGGCATGTACAGCCCGCCCTGACACGTGGCTTGCACGGCAGGGCTCGACGAGGTGTATATGGGCACTCATGAGCCAGCGGAGACTCACGAGGCCCTACCTCAAGGCAGGTTGCGCCTGGTCTTGATTCTTGGTAGCTTGTAATGGACCTGCGAGATGGTTAGGCAACCTCCAGCGAGTGGATCTCCCGAGGTTGCAGCATGAGAAGGCCAAACACCAACGACCCCCGGAGGTGACGTGAATGGGACCGGCCCACCAGACAGAGCTCAGCCGTTGGATTTATCGACGCTGCAGGGACGGGCCCGAGCACAGACGCCGTGCCCAGTCTTCTCATGCATGCATCCTAGAGAAAAATAGTCAGCGCACGGCTCCCGAGGTTACGAGGCACCGTGTCTTGCGCCCTTGCTTATCCGCCAGCGATTAGCTCATGCAAGGACAACGCACCAAGGACAATGGGAGGTGACGTACACGGGCGGACCCGTGAGCCAGAGCTCAGCCTCTTGGATTTGGTGACGCTGCAGGGGCGGACCCGTGCACAGACACCGTGCCCGCCCTTAATCATGAGGAGGTCGCGGGTGGGTTTGCACGAGCGTATGACGTTCATGGTATCGAGGTACCGGACAGGCAGGTGGCGATCATAATGTAATCCAAGCAAGGAAGCAAGCTAACTTAGGTAGATGCTAAAGCGATACAT
Organism: Triticum aestivum; assembly: GCF_018294505.1. Lineage (NCBI taxonomy): Eukaryota > Viridiplantae > Streptophyta > Magnoliopsida > Poales > Poaceae > Triticum > Triticum aestivum. The sequence goes on from NC_057806.1 coordinate 629,852,157, forward strand.
GCCACTGGAATGGACCCGAGCGGCCTGGGGAAGATGCAGCCCGAGGGGCGCCCCCAACAAAGTAAACTATAGATGCAGAAGGATACATGCTGGAGTGACAGGCCCATGCAGCCAAGGAATGATGCAGCTCGTGGGGTGCTCCCAGCTGAATAAACTTGGAAAGTGTCACCTGATACGTTGTCGAAGGGGTGTTGAAGTAGCTGAAGGCATGTGCTGAAGAAGCCGCGCCTCATGAGCTGCCAGGGACCTGAGCCTCGGGGGGCTCCGGGGGTCCTGATGGTTCCTAAAGAGTTGCCGCCATTTCCGCCAAGGCTGCATGATGTCTGGCCTCCTAAGCCGCCAAGATACTTCGCATGTGACACTGGAGGGTAGTAGCCGCATTCGGCAGGCCGAATGGCATGCGAACATAGCTATGAGGCGGGCCCTCGCAACGGCCCACGCGCGAAGGCAAGAATTGCTCTTGAGATGCGGCCCTGTTGAGCCCTGGGATGTTGACGCAGACGCGCAGCTCACTGTCCTTGCCAGGACTTGGTGCTGCGCCAGGTGGTGGGCGGAAATTGCCGCGCAGGGCTCGTGCTTCTTGTAGCTCCTGAGTTGTCTTGGTGGCCAGGTGGTGGGTGGTGATCGAATGTCTCAACGGATAGGACATTTAGCCCTGCACCGCCATCGACGAGAGTCTTGATGACCTGAACGTTGCTGATGATGGGCGAGCAGAGAAAATTGAGCTGGTCGGACAAGCTGAAGGTTATAGCACACTTGGACCACCTGAGCGGGCGCATGGTTTCAAGCCTGGGGAGCACCGCGTTCACCTCATGAGCAAATTGCTTGAAGAGGCGCTGTGAGGCTGGGGTCTAAGAGCCGCCCAAGATGCAAGCTATGACGCGTGGCTCTTGGAAGCCCCCAGCCCCCTCATCCTAATGGGAGTCGTCGTTCCTCCTTGGTGGTGGCGGCAGTGGCGGAAGACTGGTGTCGCCTTGAGGACGGTACTCATGAGCTTGGTCCCTCCAGGTGCCCTCACGAGGCTGGTCCTACCAGCGGTCCTCGCGAGGCGGGTCGCGCCACTCCTGGCAGGGGCCGCGGTCATCCCAGCGTCTTCCGCCTCGTCCTCCACCCCGGCCGTAGCGCCGGTCGTTGCGCCCGAGGCGTCGACCGAAGCATCCATCTCGGATGGCCCTGAGCTCCTCACATTCTTTGTGTTGTGGCTGTGCAGGTTGTGGAAGGCGCAGAACGGTCGGTTGCTCTTGGATGACTCGGGGTGGTCCCGACCGTGGTTTGTGTCTGGCTTCGCTATGCGCGCGGCTACTCCCTTGCACTTCACGTTCTTGGCCTTGGCTTTCTTCTCGTCTGGGTGAGTAGCGGGGAACTCAAGGAGGGAAAGGCGTCCGTCCTCAGCCCTCACGCACTTGGTCGCCATGTTGAACAGCTCCAGAGCTATGCATAACTCCTCATGGATGGCGAGCTCTTCCTTCATCTTGACGTCGTGGACGCTGTCGGAGAAGGTTGAAATGATGGCCTCGTCCGTCACCTTGAGGATCTTGAGGAGAACGTTGTTGAAGCGCTGGATGTACTTCTGCAAGGTCTCTCCTGGTTGCTGCTTGATGCGGCGCGGGTCGCCCGTAGCTAGAGGGCGGTCGCGAGTTCCCTGAAAGTTGGCGATGAAGCAGTTGCGCATCTCATCCCAGGAAGAGATTGAGCCCGGAGGCAGGTTCAGGAGCCATGAGCGGGCACCATCCTTGAGCGCATAGGGAACCAGTTCGCCATGACCTTCGCATCGCCATTGGCCGCCTCGATGCTCAACTCATAGAGCTGCAAGAACTCCACAGGGTCGGGGGTGCCATCATATCAAGGGGGCAGGTATGGCTTGAACTTGTCGGGCCAGTCGATGCTACACAGCTCAGGAGTGAAGGCGCCGCAGCCGGCCATGGCCACCGGGGCCCGTCGTGGAAGTAGAGCTTGGTCCTGGTGTCCTTGCGCGCCGCCATCACGAGCGGCGGCGCGGTCTTGACGCAGACAACGATCTTGATGTGGCGGTGGCGGGAGCAGTGGGGCATTCTCTTGCGGTCGGGGAACTTCTTGGCAGCTTCCTTCTTCGTGCGCCGGCACCCGGCGCGGAGGTCGCGCTGCAAGGCCACGTGTCTTGGTGCCAGGGCGCCATCTTGGTGTGGAGGTGGCGGAGGCGGTCCATGAGCCACGTCCCCTGCTGCAGGTGGCGGACGAGGCAGCGAGAGAGAGGGCGAGGGGAGCCCCCAGCGGCACTGACGAGCTCGGCGATGCGGTCGAGCCATTCTTCGTAGAGGTCATCAGCCGGGCGGTAGCGCAGGAGGTCGCGCGCCATGAGCGGCGCGACCTAAGTGTCCGTGGGCGCGCGACGAGCGTGGGATGACTAGTCGGCTTGAGTCAGCGACGGGGTGGTGGTGCGGCCGTCTCTGCGCACAGAGGGGTGCAGCAATGAGGCCCGCTGCTCGTTTCCCACCGGGCCCATCATCAGCAATTTTCAGGTCACCAACACTCTCGTTGGCGGCGTTGGCGGCGGGCGACAGGGAACGACGGGGAGGCCCGCCGACAAGAGCTGTTTGAGCGACATGGGCGGCGATGGCGGCACGGCACACAGCCTTGTGTCACAAGGACCTCGCGAGGTGCCCATTGCCTTGATCTCTCCGCCCCTCGCGAGGCAGCCTGGCGAGGCCACCCCTGAGGAGGTCTTGCGTCGTCCTCCTCGCGAGGCTTGGCCCCTCGTGAGGGTCTTGAGGGTTTGCTGGTGAAGATGGGCCGTACCAGGCCGCTGGTGGAGCCACGCCATGGGCCGCAGGCAGGTAAGTCTAGGGACCTCCGTTCCCAGAACACCGACAGACCATCCTTTGTACTTACAGTATATTGGGCAGGTTCATTCACACCAAGGCTGCGCATGGTAAGAGAAACTTGGCCACGGCCGCCCGAATTGTTGAACTACTCCCTCGTTGCTCTAGGAATTCTCTATTTGCAAACAAGAAGACATTCACAAACAGTTAGATCAACAAAGTGAATCATGTGAAACCACATGGAAAGAAAAAAGAACGAAGCACTTGGGTTGCCAATGCTTACCAAGATGGTGGACATGTCAGTTTTTGTAAGGAGTTTGGTATATGAAGTGCAAACTACAGCCCAGTCTGTTGCCGCTGCAACTGCTGGTTCTGTTTCCGCTGCACGGGCCAGAGTAGATGCAAGTGCAAGTGTTGGTGCAGGTGCTGAAGTCGTTGCTGGTGCCCGTGCTAGTGCGACTGGTAGTGCCACTGCTACTGCCAGAGATGGTGCTCCTTGTAGAGCTGGTGCCGGTGTCGTAGCAGGTGCTGGTGTCGATGCCCGATCCTCGGGTAGATCAGCCTGATCCGCTGACGCGGTCGGTGCCCAATCCTCAGCTGGATCAGACTGAGCTTCTGCCGCTGTCAGTACTAGAGCAACTGCCGGTGCTCGATCCGTTGCTGAAGGTGGTCCCGATGTGCGAGACAGCGGCAATCGTGTCTGGTCTGCTATGATTAGCTTTCTAACTTGACTAGGCTCCGTTACTGTGATCCAGTCTTTTTCTTCTTTTCTTTTAAACGCGAGAAGGACTTATTGTGCCATGCTTGTTAAACCAAACTGCAGTTCATCATAGGGATTCAGCTTGTACTCAGACAACAGATTGATCAAACTACAGTGCCTTCGTTACTAACACGACATAAGAAGTGAAACCTGCAAAAAAAGACATCATAGAGGAAACCAAACTGTTTATTCTGTGATGAATGTCACATGGCAAAACCTGCATCGTAAAATTGCAGCAAAAGAAAGAAAACATGACATTAAATCAATAAGATTTAGACAATATATCAATAAGATTTACTTGATGCGACACGAGTGAATCCTTACTAGGAAATCACTATGTTGAACTACTAAATAGAAGATTGATCGTCCAACTACGCGTGGCATGCAGGTTCCCCGCCTACTCCCACAAGCAGGACAGTCGAAAGGCCATGACAAATTGTATGGACCGAACATCCATGGGACTGGAAATCCTGGTGGGTGCGATAAACCCTGCAATGCATAAAGATATTGCAGTGTAACCATAATTGATAAACTATCCTCACAAAAAAGATGATTTAGATACTTCCAAATATACAAACTGAATTGAGTGGATAGACATTAACATAGACTGTTCTCAGGACTCACCACACACCAAAAGTGACACTACTAAACAATACAGGGTTCACAAACACAAATCAAGTGCTGAACAATAGTACTTACTACAGACAAGCAAAGTTGTACTAATTAAACTCTCGAGACTATTTCTTGCCACCGACATACGGGATGAATCCCTCATAACTGACAAGGCCGTGGACTTCGTGAGGGATGTCTCCCTGCACCATCACCATCTCATCAACCTTGGAGAACCTAACAGAGTGGTCTTTCCACTCATAAACATGAGGATGAAGATAGGCGGCATCAGATTTGTCGGGAAGCTTTACAAGAACCACACCCTTTGTAGTCGAAGGCACAAGCAGGAAATTGTTGTCGTCAAGTACAACCTCGAGAACACGCCTGACAACAACGCTACAGGAAAACACTAGTTCAGGACATATGGCGACAAGGACACGGCAACTGGATAGTTTAGCAGTAGAACTCATCCTCAGGTCTTCCAGTTCACACGACATGACTTTGAGAACTTCATCTCCACCGCGGACCTGGTTCTAATTCAAGCAGAAACCAAATATTTTATTACTACCTCTGTTCAGAAATATAAGATGATTTTCGATATTTTACTCCATATATGACTACATATACGCACAGAAATGAGTGAACAAAGACACTAGAACATGTCTTCAAAGGCATGAGAGCAGAGGGATTACTTGCAATATCCATAACACAAGTTAACGAGGCAAATATACCCTCTTCAAAGGTAGCATTGATGTTCATAAAGTAGTTGAAAGTAATCTATAAGAAATTAGTGTCGACCTCTCGCATGTTTTGATCAAAAAAGGAAGTTAGAACCGTCATTTGGCACACACAAATCGCATGCAAGATCACCCAGAAAGTTGTACTACTAGTACTAGTACTACGTGTTAGATGAAAAAACACGATCAAGATCGAGAAATATTAAAGATCTTCAAGAAGAGACATTACCTGGACTTGCTCAATGAGGGATCCTGGAGAGGGGGGCTTGGGCAGGGCGATGGCTTTGAGCTTGTCTGCGGTAGTCTCGGCTGGGTGCTTGTGCTTCTTCGTACCATGAGCCTCGACGGTTTTGTCTAGAGCCATAGACATCACTTCAGCCGGTGCTCCAGCGTCCATCAAGAAACTATCAAATTGAAATAAAAGAAAAGAAACCATAATCACAAAGCCAAAAGAAGAACAAAGAGGGAGTTATAGGATCAGTCTCTGGGTTGCAAGTCCGGGCCTTGGCCAGAATCAAACACCATTGATGGCTCGCCTTTCCTTCTTTGGGAGAGAAGAACAATGGCAGAAGCAGGTCGGGCTTTTCTTGAAGAAATGAGGAACAAGATGAGGGAGAAGTGAGTGTGGGTTTTCTTCAAGAGAGGAAGCTGAGAGAGAAGAGTGCAATGATGGTTGCTTCGTCCGTCCAACTTACTGCTGGAAAGGAGGGGGTTTTGTGATTTGATGGCTCATTAGGCATTACTGCGGTGCTTCGATCGGGGTAGTCTACCGCGCAGTTGGGCACTCTACTATGGAGTAATTTAGTGCATGGTTGGTGGACACCGATGCTGGCTGTCCCACACATCGGCAAAAGTGAGTAGCAAGGTTCCCGACGACCGTCGAGGACACTACAAGGAAAAGGGCTATAGATAGGATTGATACTAATGGCGCACCAGGGAAGCAGTGCGCCACTACTATATACTAATGGCGCACCTGTTGGTGATGTGCCATTAGTGTGGAAGACACTAATGGCGCACCAGAAACAGGGTGCCCCACTAGTATTAAATATTTTTTTTCCATTTTTCCATACATACTAATGGCGCATCAGGTAGACAATGCGCCATTACTAGTTCTAACTAGTAATGGCGCACCTGGCAGAGAGTGCGCCATTACTGTAAATTTTTTCTTATTCTTTTTTTTGCAAAACTACTAATGGCGCACCGTTTCACAGTGCGCCATTACTAGTTTAAACTAGTAATGGCGCACTATTAGACGGTGCGCCATTAGTATATATATTTATATTTTTTACTTTTTTGCAAAACTTCTAATGGCGCACCACCTGCAGGTGCGCCATTAGTAACCAGGGTTACTAATGGCGCATTTCCTCGTGGTGCGCCATTAGTAACCTAGGACCCCAACAAGATATTTTGGACAGCCCCACATCTACCCACTCACTTTCCCCACTTCATTCCCTCCACCTCCTTCTCCAAGCTTTCGGCTGCCTCCTCCTCCTCACCTCATTTGCACCATAGATTCATTAAAATTAAGTGGTGAAATTACCTTTTTTTGATAGGTAAGTAAGGGGAAAGCTATCTTCATGATGTAGATCTACTTTTTTTCTCCCTAGCTCGCTCCAACAACGTGCACATGCACTTTTTGTGGCCTAGCTAGATCTATGTATGTTTGTGGTGTTGCATGTGTTTGTGGTGTTGCATATATGTTTGTGTTTGAAGGTACCGGTATTTGAAATGCGATAGTTGCCAATATTTTGCCGGAATGTTTTGATTCATTTCCGTTTCGGCGAGAATTTTGGCACTATGCATTCTTTTTGGTCCTATTTTTAGGGAAGGTCATGCCGAATTTTTTCTTGGTTCTAAAATATCGTTTTGCTCTACCCCGCAGGCGACCATGGTCCGCACGATGACTGAAGGCATCGTGAATAGGTTTTTGAGCTCCGTGAAGGCCGAGATGCTTCAAAAGAACGAGACGGAGATGAGATGTCCGTGTCAAAGATGCAAGCTGAAGAGCCTTATTGCGGACCCGGATTCCAGGCGGGTGCGGGACCACCTGCTCTTGCGTGGTTTCATGGATGGCTATCGGTGGCAAGGTGATGAAGATGACTATGAAGTCGTCCATGGTCGGGGCCAGGCAAGAAATGAGGAAGGGCAACAAGACAAGTACCACCGCGGCGAGGGCGGGCGAAAAGACGAAGAATCTCCAGGACATGATCACGACGGTGATGCTGTAGACAGTCATCATGTAGAAGATGTCATACATGATGATGAGGAAGATCAAGACTGTAACACCCTCGATGCGACTATATCTCCCACGTGTCGAGGCACGACTTAGAGGCATAATCGCATTGAAGGCATATGTCGCAAGTAAGGTAATCTTCACAAAATCCCATGTAATATAAATCATAAAGGGGAGATAACATAGTTGGCTTACACTCGCCATGTCAATCAAGTACATAAATAACATTACATCATCCAAACACTCAAGGCCCGACTACGGCGCGAAAATAGAAGATAACCCAACAAGCGACAACGGTCCCGTTCACCCCCAACTGGGCACCACTACTGATCAATAGGAAAGGAAACATAGTAACGTTGAGAGTCCTCGTCGACCTCCCACTTGAGCTCAAGCGCGTCTCCTAGAGCGGAATCATCGGGCCCTGCATCTGGTGTAATAGTAATCTGTGAGCCACAGGGACTCAGCAATCTCGCACCCTCGCGATTAAGACTATTTAAGCTTATAGGTATGGCAAGGTAAATATGTGGAGCTGCAGCAAGCGACTAGCATAATATGGTGGCTAACTTATTCGCAAAAGAGAGCGAGAAGAGAAGGCAAAGCGGAGCGAGAAACTAGAGAGCAACCTGCACAAACATTACTCCAACACCGTGTCCACTTCCCGGATTCCGCCGAGAAGAGGCCATCATGGTAACACACTCAGTTGATTCATTTTAATTAAGTTAAGGTTCAAGTTATTTACAACCGGACATTAACAAATTCCCATCTACCCATAACCGCGGGCACGGCTTTCGAAAGTTCCATCCCTGCAGGGGAGTCCGAACTTAGCCCATGACAAGCTCTCACGGTCAACGAAGGAATAGACCTCCTCCCAAGACGTTCCGATCAGACTCGTTATCTCGGTTCTTCAAGACACTTCGATAGGTTAAAACAAGACCAGCAACACCGCCCGAATGTGCCGACAAATCCCGATAGGAGCTGCACATATCTCTTTCTCAAGGCACACTCAGATTGTCTAAACTTCCGGTAGGCCAGCCCAGAGT